>NW_016900413.1:0-219 GCF_001698545.2 Rhinopithecus bieti | reverse complement strand
GCATCATTTACATATATGACCAGGAGAGATATAGGAAAATGAATGTATGCATTGCCAAACAGTGGCGTAAAGACCACTGGAACTAAAATCAAACAAACAGTACTGAATTTATTAGCTTGACAAACAGGAGAGAACCGTATACCCAAGAGGTTCACAGAGTCTGCAGTTTGAAAAAAAAGAGCAGGATATAGGGGCAAAAGGGGTGCCTTATTCCATATT
>NW_016900412.1:0-223 GCF_001698545.2 Rhinopithecus bieti | reverse complement strand
GCCAAGGCTCTGACGCTTGGTGGTCAGAGGGGAGAGTGGAGCAGACTGCACTCCTGCTGCAGCAGTTGCACGGCCGGGTGTACACATACATGCAGGCTGGCAGGACAAGATAAGCAAAACCTGCTTGTGCACACACATGCTGGCAAAGCCATGTGAGTTGTTTCTGTGGGCCTGGGGAAGATGCAGTGTGGAAGGAATGTGAGGCTGGTGTGTGGTCCTGGGG
>NW_016900411.1:0-214 GCF_001698545.2 Rhinopithecus bieti | reverse complement strand
ATCACAGGGTCAAGAGATTGAAACGATCCTGGTCAACATAGTGAAACCACATCTCTACTAAAATACAAAATTAGCTGGGCGTGGTGGCATGCGCCTGCAGTCGAGCTATTCAGGAGGCTGAAGTGGGAGAATCGCTTGAACCCGGAAGGTAGGGTTTGTGAGAGGCAAAACCGCCCCCCGGCCCCCCACCCTGGGTGAGAAGAAAACTCCCCCC
>NW_016900410.1:0-219 GCF_001698545.2 Rhinopithecus bieti | reverse complement strand
ATGCTATCCCCATCAAGCTACGATTGACTTTGTTCACATAATTGGAAAAAAACTACTTTAAAATTCATATGGAACCAAAATGAGCCCGCGGAGCCAGTACAATCCTAAGCAAATAGAACAAAGCTGGAGGCATCACACTACCTGACTTCAAACTATACTATAAGGCTACAGTAACCAAAACAACATGGTACTGGTACCAAAACAGATATGGAACAGAAA
>NW_016900409.1:0-1301 GCF_001698545.2 Rhinopithecus bieti | reverse complement strand
ACTGATAATTTTAAGCAATTCCATGTAAAACGACAATATTTTAAATATTGTTAAGGGCTGAACTGTGTCCCCCCAAAATATATATGTTGAAGCGTTAATCCCCAGTATCTCAGAATGGAACTGTATTTGGTGATAGTCTTTTAAGAGATTATTAAGTTAAAATGTCTTTAGGGTGGGCCCTAATCCAATGACTGATGTTTAAACAGAGATTAGGACACAGACACACACATGAAAAGAAGACCATGTGAAGACACAAGAAGGTGACTGGTGACCATCTACAAGCCAAGAAGAGAGGCCTCAGAAGAAATTAGCCCTGCGGACTCTTGATCTCAGACTTCTAGGCTCCAAAATTAGGAGAGAATAAATTTCTGTTGTTTAAGCCACCCATTCTGTGGTACTTTGTCATGACAACCCTAGTAAACTAATACAGATATATTTTAAAATAAATTTCACCTATACATTTTCTACCTTTTAAAAAAAGTTGCTAACCAGCAAATTAAAATTACAAATTTAAAATTACAATTAAAACTTTATATTTCTATTTGACAGCAAAAGAGAGTGCAGAGAAGAGTTTGTAATGTAACCAGCGAAATGAAGGATCCATTTGAGAGAAAAGAAAATGATAAAATGGTGGAGTAATTAATTAACATAAAACAAGAGTGAGTAACAAAGCTAAGCATGTAGAAAGAAACATACCTAAAATTAATATGTCACTGACGGAACAAATGTAGGACACAGAGAAGACCAAAAAAAATTTTTTTTCAAACAATGAAGAATGAGAATAGGTAGGAAAAAAAGGAAGCCAAATATTACTGCAGTTATTTTGCCCTCCAAGAGGTTCCAAAAGTTAGCCTACTTGATTAGCCAGTTTTAACACGGTGTTGGCATTAAAGAGATTGGATGGGGAGTTTGGAAAACTAATCAGAAGCAGTGATAACGATGATAATAAAAGATTTCTAAAAAATTATAAAACTATAAACAGAAAATAACCATAACTCATATATGAAAGCACATTATATAAAGGGACAAGTAACAATGAACTTTTGAAGAAAGTATAATACTGAATGACAGACATTAAGAGGCTCAGGTGGTCATTATTAAACTATTAATTAACATAATATTGTACATTCAATAAAATAAAAAATGCAAAGAATATAAACACAGAAGTATGGTTATAAGTTCTATGTTAATGAATACTAGAAAATGGCACATATACCATGATTATTAATGTACAGAACGAAATATGAAATTGTTAAAATATAAAATTAGAAAAGACTTTTAAAATATTTTAATTTGCCTTT
>NW_016900408.1:0-221 GCF_001698545.2 Rhinopithecus bieti | reverse complement strand
GAGACTTCGTCTCGCTCTTGTCCCCAGGCTTCAGTGCAATGGCATGATCTCGGCTCGCTGCAGCCTCCGCCTCCTGGGTTTGAGCGATTCTCCTGCCTCAGCCTCCTGAGCAGCTGGGATTACAGGCACGCACCACCACACCCGGCTAATTTTGTATTTTAGGAGACACAGGGTTTCACCATGTTGGCCAGGCTGGTCTTGAACCGCTGACCTCGTGATTC
>NW_016900407.1:0-909 GCF_001698545.2 Rhinopithecus bieti | reverse complement strand
TCAGGCTGTCACCCAGGTTGGAGTGCAGTGATGTGATCTTGGCTCACTGCAACCTCTGCCTCCTGGATTCAAGCAATTCTCCTGCCTCAGCCTCCTGAGTAGCTGGGACTACAGGTGTACACAGCCATGCCTGGCTAATTTTTTGTATTTTAGTAAAGACGGGATTTCAACGTGTTGCCCAGGCTGGTCTCGAACTCCTGAGTTCAGGCAATCCTCCCACCTCAGCCTCCCAAAGTGCTGGGATTACAGGCGTGAGCCACCATGCCCCGCCTATTATTTTCTGTTATTCTTCTGAATAAGACTTGTGTAGATCACAAGAGAGGTCTCCTGCATAACACTTCCCCAGATTATCTCCCTGACTAAGACCTCACTCATGGAGCAACCACCACAAAATTTCCCAACTTTCCCATCAAAATTCTTCAGTTAATCTCATCACGATTTTCTTCAGTTAATCTCATCACGATTTTAATACCCATGTGTTTATCCTCAGTGAAGATTTTATGCAAGTATTGATTTTATCTTTCAGTTTAATTTACATATTTTTTGCTGATATTTTACTATTTAATTCTAAAATAGAAGTTATACAAATATTGTCATTTACTGTTTTGTGTGGTATCTGAAAATTACTAATTTTGTAAATTTTCTTAATTGCTTATTCTGTCTTTCCTCCCTTTTCTTTTACTCTTTCTTTGCTTTCATTTATTTTTTCCTTCTGACTGGATTTTAAGGTTAACAATTAGTCAAAAGTCTTATTATTAATGGAAATCAGTGATTAGTTTTGTGTGTTTTGAAATTAAAGTGTTTAAAGTGTTTATATTATGTTTAAGATAGACATTTTAGAAAGAAACTCCTTTCAATTAAATTAGTTGAAATCTCTGGGCACTAAATTACTAAAGAGAACAGTAAGTT
>NW_016900406.1:0-222 GCF_001698545.2 Rhinopithecus bieti | reverse complement strand
ATCATTACAGGAACACAGTGGCTTTAACTGAGGAGGTTCATTACAATCTGAGCCAATTAATTGTCTAATTAATTACAATTTATCTCGTTCCAGAGAATGACAAAATACAGAAAACCAATCAGGAAATACCCCAGTGGACTTCCCCAGGGCTTCTAAAGCATTACCATGAGACTTAAGGACTCTTATAAAAGACTGCTTTTTTGCCTTTCTCAGACTTTGTTA
>NW_016900405.1:0-220 GCF_001698545.2 Rhinopithecus bieti | reverse complement strand
TTTCAAAAAACATCAGTATGAAGTAGAAATTAGTTTCAATAACATTAGTAAAGAATATGTTCTAGAAAGTGGAGGTAACTGGATGTAAAATTCTGGCAGCAATTTAATAGAACAGTCCCAGAGGGTTAGGCTGAGGCCAACACCTAATGAGGACGAAAGCCTTGTCTGTGGGGAATTTTGGATGATACTTGGAGAAATATTACACTGTGCATAAACCAAA
>NW_016900404.1:0-220 GCF_001698545.2 Rhinopithecus bieti | reverse complement strand
TATATATACACACACGTATATATACGTATATACGTATATATACGTATATATACGTATATATACGTATATACACACGTATACACACGTATACACACGTATATATACGTATATACACACGTATACACACGTATATATACGTATATACACGTATATACACACGTATATATACGTATATACACGTATATACATACACACGTATATATACGTCTATATACGGATA
>NW_016900403.1:0-222 GCF_001698545.2 Rhinopithecus bieti | reverse complement strand
TTTTTTTTTTTTTTTTTTTTTGAGACGGAGTCTCGCTCTGTCGCCCGGGCTGGAGTGCAGTGGCTGGATCTTGCCTCAGCCTCCCGAGTAGCTGGGACTACAGGCGCCCGCCACCTCGCCCGGCCAGTTTTTTTTTTGTATTTTTTAGTAGAGACGGGGTTTCACAGTGTTAGCCAGGATGGTCTCGATCTCCTGACCTCGTGATCCGCCCGTCTCGGCCTC
>NW_016900402.1:0-219 GCF_001698545.2 Rhinopithecus bieti | reverse complement strand
CAGCTTCCAGGGAGCCCTCCCATCCCCTCCAGAGCACAAAGCCTGTGATCAGAGACTCCCTGGGTTCAAATACTGATTCTTCCCCTTAGCAACTGTGTCACCTTGAGCAATTTACTTAATCTCTCTGTGCCTGGCTTTTCTCATCTGCAAAATGAATGTGCTAATAACAGGGTTATTGCTGTTATTACTGCATTGCTAATATGAGGATTGCTGATATGA
>NW_016900401.1:0-220 GCF_001698545.2 Rhinopithecus bieti | reverse complement strand
CTGAAGCCACAGCAGAAGAACATAAATTGTGAAGATTTCATGGACATTTATTAGTTCCCCAAATTAATACTTTTATAATTTATTATGCCTGTCTTTACTGCAATCTTTGAACATAAATTGTGAAGATTTCATGAACATTTACCACTTTCCCAGTCAATACTCTTATAATTTCCTATGTCTGTCTTTACTTTAATCTCTTAATCCCATCATCTTTGTAAGT
>NW_016900400.1:0-222 GCF_001698545.2 Rhinopithecus bieti | reverse complement strand
TAAGCTAAACCTACACCACAAGTAGGTGTTAGCCTGGTGAAAGGAATTTGAAGCAGAGGAAATGGAATGTCCAAGACCAGAAAGAAGCGTGGCCTGGCATGGCATGTCAAAAAACTGAGGTAAGTATGGTGGGAGGGTTGAGAGGGGCTGTCAAATTGGAGAGTTTTGGGTAGGGGTTAAATAAAATTCCAACCCGCCGGCCCTTTTTTTTTTTTTTTTTTC
>NW_016900399.1:0-913 GCF_001698545.2 Rhinopithecus bieti | reverse complement strand
TCGGCCTCCCAAAGTGCTGGGATTACAGGCTTGAGCCACCGCGCCCGGCCTACACCCTAGGTAATGAAGACTTGGCACATGACCAGTCGGACTCTGAAATGAAGTTGTACCTTACGCAAATGAAAACTTGGCCCTCAACCAATCGGAGGCTGAAGTGAAGACCTGGCCCCTGACCAGTCAGAGGCTGAAGTGAAGTTACGCCCTATGCAAATGAAGACTTGGCCTGCGACAAATTGGAGACTAAAGTAAAGGCTTCCTGTCTCTAGACCCTATTGTCCTGCCTCACAAGTACATTTTGTGTGTGTGTATATACACACACATACATAATGTCATATATATACATAATATATATACATTATATGTGTATATATATGATTTCCTCTTATGCTAGTGGTAGAAGAAGCATCCTAGGTCCTTAAAATGTCCCTTAGCTACGTGACTGCCTACAACTGCGTGCTCCTATAAATGCGGAATAGCAGACATTTTAAAAGCTAAAGTTTTGGAATAACTGTCCTGGGTGATCTTTCAGCATTAACCCAAACATTGGAAAGCTGTTGGCAGTTTTGTTCTGTCCTCTGAGATTTCTGATGAGAAGTCAGTTGTTAATCTTATTAAGAATCCTGGCCGGGCGCAGTGGCTCATGCCTGTAATCCCAGCACTTTGGGAGGCCGAGGCGGGTGGATCACGAGGTCAGGAGATCAAGACCATCCTAGCTAACACGGTGAAACCCCGTCTCTACTAAAATACAAAAAAAAAAAAATTAGCCGGGCTTGGTGGTGGGCACCTGTAGTCCAAGCTACTCTGGAGGCTGAGGCAGGAGAATGGCGTGAACCCAGGAGGTGGAGCTTCCAGTGAGCCGAGATGGCACCACTGCACTCCAGCTTGGGCGACAGAGTGAAACTCTGAAAAAAAA
>NW_016900398.1:0-912 GCF_001698545.2 Rhinopithecus bieti | reverse complement strand
CCCTGCAAAGGATAGGAACTCATCCTTTTTTATGGCTGCATAGTATTCCATTGGGTATATGTGCCATATTTTCTTTATCCAGTCTGTCATTGGGTTGGTTCCAATCTTTGCTATTGTGAACAGAGCTGCAATAAACATACATGTGCATGTGTCTTTATAGTAGAATGATGTATAATCCTTTGGGTATATACCCAGTAATGTGATTGCTGGGTCAAATTGTATTTCTGGCTGTAGATCCTTGAGGAATCACCACACTGTCTTCCACAATGGTTGAACTAATTTACACTTCCACCAACAGTGTAAAAGTGTTCCTATTTCTCCATATCCTCTCCAGCATCTGTTGTTTCCTGACTTTTGATGATTACCATTCTAACTGGTGTGAGATGGTATCTCATTGTGGTTTTGATTTGCATTTCTCTAATGGCCAGTGATGAGCTTTTTTCATATGTTTGTTGGCCACATATATATCTTCTTTTGAGAAGTGTCTATTTATATCCTTTGTCCACTTTTGGATGAGGTTGTTTTTTTTTCTTGTAAATTTGTTTAAGTTCCTTGTAGATTCAGGATAGCAGTCCTTTGTCAGATGGCTAGACTGCAAAATTTTTTCCCATTCTGTAGGTTGCCTGTTCACTCTGATGATAGTTTCTTTTGTTGTGCAGAAGCTCTTTAGTTTAATTAGACTCCATTTGTCTATTTTGGCTTTTGTTGCCATTGCTTTTGGTGTTGTAGTCATGAAGTCTTTGCCCTTGCCTATGTCCTAAATGGTATCGCCTAGGTATTCTAGGATTTTATGGTTTTAGGTCTTACATTTAAGTCTTTAATCCATCTTGAGTTAATGTTTGTGTAAGGTGTAGGGAAGGGGTCCAGTTTCAGTTTTCTGCAAATGGCTTGTCAGTTTTCCCAATACAATTT
>NW_016900397.1:0-1305 GCF_001698545.2 Rhinopithecus bieti | reverse complement strand
AAGTTAATGATGCTAGATTCAGTTGTATCTGTGGGTGTTCCATATTCTCTATTTTCCCTTTCTGCTTTTGTAACTGTTGTTGTAGGGAAAGATTCATTCTTTCCACTATGGCTTGTCCTTGAGAATTGTATAGGATACCAGTAATGTGTTTAATATTCCACATACAGAAAATGGGGCTAGAGCTTGGCTGGTATAGCCTGGGGCATTATCTATTTTAATAGAAGCTGGAATGCCCATCACCGCAAAACACTGCAAAAGGTGATGTTTAACACAGGCAGAAGACTCTCCTGTTTGGCATGTAGCCCAGACAAAGTGAGAAAATGTGTCCAACATACATGTACATAAGCTAGTCTCCCAAACGAGGGAACATGTGTGACATCCATTTGCCAAAGAGAGTTAGGTTCCAGTCCTCGAGGATTAACTCCTCCTGTAAAAGAGGAGGAATGTACCATTTGGCAAGCTGGGCATCGCTGGATAATAGCTTTAGCTTCTTTCCAGGTAATGCTGTATCTGCGTTTGAGACCAGAGGCATTAACATGGGTTACATCGTGAAAGTGTCTAGCATTAGATATTGCATCAGCAACTAGGCGATCAGCTATTTGATTCCCTTCAGTCAAAGGTCCTGGAAGAGGTGTATGAACCCTAATGTGAGTGATATAAATAGGGTACATTCTACTTCTAACTGCTGTTTGCAATTGGGTAAATAAAGTCATCAGTTGTTCATCTGTATGAAATTGTAACTGAGCATTTTCAATTAACTATGTGGAATGAACCACGTATGAAGAATCAGAAATCACATTAATAGGCTATCAAAGGCAGTCAATACCTCAATTACAGCTACAAGCTCTGCTTTTGAGCTGAAGTATAGGGCATCTGAAAATCTTACTTTTCAATCCAAAATAAGAAGCTTTACCATTACTAGACCCATCTGTAAAACACTATCAGCACCTTCAGTTGGTTTAAATTTAGTTATTTTAGGGAGAATCCAATTAGTTAATTTCAAAACTGAAACAGCTTCATTTTAAGAAAATGATTATCGAGAATACCCACAAAGTCAGCTAAATGGGTTTGCCAAGTAAGACTATATATAAAAGTTTGCTGTATTTGTTCCTTCATGAGAGGGACAATAATTTTCCAGGATCATATCCATGTAATTTAACAATATGAGTTCTCCCAATCCCTATCATAGAAGCAATTTAATCTAAATAAGGAGTTAGAGTCCGTGCATTAGTATGTGGAAGAGAGAGCCACTCTACTAAGTCCTGTTCTTGGACAGTAACACCAGTAGGTGAATGCTGAGTTGAA
>NW_016900396.1:0-725 GCF_001698545.2 Rhinopithecus bieti | reverse complement strand
AATCTCTCTCCTCCTTATTCCTTATCCCATGAATTATAGCCACCTTCATCTTGGATGCTGAGCTCCACCTCTTCAATTTAGGAAGTCTACTTGGGTTCCCCAACTCTAACCCATGGCCTAAAATCGCTCTCAAATCAGTAAGCCCAGGCAATTGTAGGCTTCACCAAATTTGTTCCTAATCTCTTAAGGATCCCTGTTTTTTATTGCCTGATTCCAGTGTCTTTAAAACAAAACAAAACAAAACCAAACCCTTGTTTCATATTTTGGGTGTTTTGGGGATTGTTCAGGTGGGATGGTAAAACTGATCTATCTTGGCCAGAAGCAGAAGTCTTCCTGAAGTTTTTTAGTCCTCATTATTTCCAATGCCTTGGTGCCAGGGCAGGGTATATATTCACTACAACAGCAGGTCAAAATTATTCAAGATTTTGTTTACTATGTGGCATGTGGGCTTTCAGTGTAGGGTTATCTGGTGTGTCTCTTGCAATATGAATATTTGTATTAAGATGGCCTAATCTTTTGTCACAGTGGTGTCTCAGTTTTCTCTCAATTGGAATTTCAGTTAACATGTGTTTCTCTTTAATTCTAGCAGGATGGGGTTTTACTTTTCCTATCACAAGTGAGGAAAGTGGAAAATGGTTTTAAAGTCTTGGAATTCACAGAAAGAAGTCCTGTGAACACCATGTGAAATTAAGCCATTCTTGTTGAGGGAAGGGAGTATAATAACA
>NW_016900395.1:0-913 GCF_001698545.2 Rhinopithecus bieti | reverse complement strand
CTCGTGAGAGCCTTCTCATTTCATCTATTCCTCACATGAGGAAGGAGAGGTCAAGCATACTGAGGTCCTCGTCTGGTGCAGGCTCTGGGCTGGTGAGAACCCTTCACTTCATGTCTTCCTCACACAGGGAAGGAGGGGCCAAGTGTATTGAGGACCTGGTCCTGTGCAGGCTCTGGGCTGGTGAGACTCCCTGCTCACTTCATCTACTCCTCACACAGGGAAGGAGAGGTCAAGTGTATTGAGGTCCTCACCCTGTGCAAGCTCTGGGCTGATAACTCCCTCCTCACTTCATCTATTCCTCACATGAGGAAGGAGAGGTCAAGTGTGTTGAGGTCCTGGTCCTGGGCAGGCTCTGGGGTGGTGACACCCTCCTCACTTCATGTATTCCTTACACAGGGAAAAGAAGTCAAGTGTACTAGGGTCCTCATCCTGTGTAGGTTCTGGGCTGGTGACTCCCTTCTCACTTCACATATTCCTCACTTGAGGAAGGAGAGGTCAAGCATACCGACATCCTCGTCTTGTGCAGGCTCTGGGCTGGTGACACACGTGTCACTTCATGTGTTCCTCACACAGGGAAGGAGAGGTCAAGTGTACTGAGGTCCTGGTCCTGTGCAAGCTCTGGGCTGGTGCGATTCCTCCTCACTTCATATAGTCCTCACACAGGGAAAGAGTGGTCAAGTGTATTGAGGTCCTGGTCCCCGGCAGACTCTGGGGTGGTGACACCCATCTTACTTCATGGATTCCTCACACAGGGAAGGAGAGGTTAAGTGTACTGAGGTCCTAGTCCTGTGCAGGTTCTGGGCTGGTGAGACTCCCCTCACTTCATGGGTTCCTCACTCAGGGAATGAGAGGTCAAGTGTATTGAGGTCCTGGTCCTGGGCAGTCTCTGGGCTCATCTCTTCATGTATTCCTC
>NW_016900394.1:0-228 GCF_001698545.2 Rhinopithecus bieti | reverse complement strand
CTTTTGTTTTGTTTTGTTTTGTTTGTTTGTTTGTTTGAGACGGAGTCTTGCTCTGCCACCCAGGCTGGAGTGCAGTGGCCGGATCTCAGCTCACTGCAAGCTCCGCCTCCCGGGTTTACGCCATTCTCCTGCCTCAGCCTCCGGAGTAGCTGGGACTACAGGCGCCGGCCACCACGCCAGGCTAATTTTTTTGTATTTTTAGTAGAGACAGGGTTTCACCATGTTAGC
>NW_016900393.1:0-359 GCF_001698545.2 Rhinopithecus bieti | reverse complement strand
ACCCACTGGCAGCACAGTCAATACAGCAGGTTGGCTCACAGCAGAGGGCAAAGGCAATGATCAGCTTCCTTTATAAGGGAATGATCATGCACTTCATGTGCTGAGAGTGTCCTGCCTGGTCTTCTGTGGCTGGTGGGGTGGGGTGCCAGGTGTGTCTAGAGGAGCCCAGTGGGCAGCAAGGCAGTCATGGGGCTGGATGCACTGGTGCCCCTGGCCATGACAGTAGCCATCTTCCTGCTCCTGGTGGACCTGATGCACCGGCGCCAACGCTGGGCTGCACGCTACCCACCAGGTCCCCTGCCACTCCCTGGGCTGGGCAACCTGCTGCATGTGGACTTCAAGAACACACCATACTGCTT
>NW_016900392.1:0-911 GCF_001698545.2 Rhinopithecus bieti | reverse complement strand
GGTCTTCTGTGTCGCTCGTGCTGGGAGTTGGAGACTGGAGCTGTTCCTATTCGCCATCTTGCTCTGCCCCTCAAGATGTTAAATTTTACCAAGAGGTTTTCAGCATCAATTGAAATGATCATCTGGTTTTTTTGTCTTTCATTCTGTTGATGTGATGTATTACATTGATTAAACTGCATATGTTGAACCATCCTTGCATCCCAAGGATGAATCACACTTGGTCATGATAAATAATCTTTTAAGGTGTTGTTGAATTCAGTTTGCTAGCATTTAGTTGAGGATATTTGCATCAATAGTCATCAGAGATATTGGCCTGTGTTTTCTTTTTTTCATTTGTCTTTGTCTGGTTTTGGTATCCGGTTAATACTGGCCCCATAGAATAAGTTTGGAAGTATTCTCCTCTATTTGTCAGAACAGTTTGAGTAGGATTGCTATTAGTTCTTATTTAAATATTTGGTATGTTTCAGCTGTGAAGACATTGAGTCCCAGGCTTTTCTTTGCCAGGAGACTTGTTATTACAACTTCAATCCTGTGACTTCTTATAGGTCTCTTCAGTCTTTGGGTTTCCTCCTGATTCAATCTTGCCAGGTTGTGCATGTTTAGGAATTTATTCATTTCTTCTAGATTTTACAATTTATTTCCATATAGTTGCTCATAATAGCCACTAATAATCATTTGAATTTCTTTTCATTTCTCATTTTATTTAATGTATTTTCTCTTTTTTGTTCTTAGTCTGGCTAAATTTTGTAAATTTTGTTTATCTTTTCAAAAAACCAAGTTTCATTTCATTAATCTTTTGTATTCTTTTCTTTGTTTCAATTTCATTTATTTCTGCTCTAATCTTTATTATTTCTTTTCTTCTACTAATTTTGGGTTTGGTTTGTTTTTGCTTTTCTAGTTATTTAAGAAAC
>NW_016900391.1:0-911 GCF_001698545.2 Rhinopithecus bieti | reverse complement strand
TACAGGCTTGAGCCACCGCGCCCGGCCCATATAGGGGTTTTAATCACAATCTCCTGCAGCAGGAGAATGTCTATTTTCCGACATAACATAGCAAACAAACTTTTAATGGCCGACAATGTCATTAGTGATATTTTCAAACATATTGTGAGCACAAATGAGTGTCTTTTCATTTCTTGGCCATCTGCACGTTCATTTTGGTGAAATGCCTTTTCATATTCTTTGCCCAATTTTAAACTGGGGTGTTCATCTTATTGATTTGCTAAAGCTCTTTGTCTGTTAAAGGTAAACCAATCTTTGGTCCTTCATGTGAATAATTTTTTTTCAACTTTTCATCTATTCTTTTACTTTCTAGAATGTTTGCCCAAAGTTTTGTTGCTTTTTTTTGAAAGTTTTTTTTAATTTATACTTTAAGTTCTGGGATACATGTGCAGAACATGCAGGTTTGTTACACAGGTATACATGTGCCATGGTGGTTTGCTGCACCCATCAACCAGTCATCTACATTAGTTATTTCTCCTAATGCTAACCCCTCCCCTAGCCTCCCACCACCTCCCCAAAAGGCCCTGGTGTATGTTCCCCTCCCTGTGTCCATGTGTTCTCATTGTTCAGCTCCCACTTATGAGTGAGAACATGTGGTGTTTGGTTTTCTGTTCCTGTGTTAGTTTGCTGAGAATGATGGTTTCCAGCTTCATCCATGTCCCCGGCAAAGGACATGAACTCAACCTTTTTTATGGCTGCATAGTATTCCACGGTGTATATGTGCCACATTTTCTTTATCTAGTCTATCACTGATGGGCATTTGGGTAGGTTCTGAATCTTTGCTATTGTGAACAGTGCCACAATAAACATATGTGTGTATGTGTCTTCATAGTAGAATGACTTATACTCCTTTGGGTATATACCCAGTAATG
>NW_016900390.1:0-219 GCF_001698545.2 Rhinopithecus bieti | reverse complement strand
GCCGTTACTCTGGTCATAATTCTTAGTGATTTCACTAGCCATGCAGATGCTGCTTCCAGTAACCTGGTCTCTCATTCTTTGACTTCTCCAGTGGTCTCATCATCCTTACCTCAGCCATCCACCACTCCCGCAGTCATATCCTAGACCTTGTTTTTTGTTTGTTTGTTTTAAAGAGATAGGGTCTCTCTCTCTCTCTTCTCTCTCTCCTCTCTCTCTCTC
>NW_016900389.1:0-258 GCF_001698545.2 Rhinopithecus bieti | reverse complement strand
GTGTGTGTGTGTGTGTGTATATATATATATATATATTTTTTTTTTTTTGAGATGGAGTCTCACTCTGTTGCCTAGGCTGGAGTGCAGTGGCACAGTCTCAGCTCACTGCAACCTCCGCCGCCTGGGTTCAAGTGATTCTCCTGCCTCAGCCTCCTGAGTAGCTGGGATTACAGGCACCCGCCACCATGACAGGCTAATTTTTTTGTATTTTAGTAGAGATGGAGTTGCACCATGTACCCAGGCTGGTCTCCAACTTCT
>NW_016900388.1:0-219 GCF_001698545.2 Rhinopithecus bieti | reverse complement strand
TTGAAGAATATCAGTGTATTGTGGGAGCTGACTCTGAAGACTGTTGAGAGAATATGAAGTAGAGAACTTCCTCCTCTACCAGCACGGAGCTGGTGAAGGAGGAGAACCCTTGCTTTCACATTTAATGTGTGCATTTTGGCTAAGAAGGGTGGTTCCTAAAAGCCAATGACATTATCCTGCAGGGAACCCAGAAGATCTACACACAAACGTGATGAAGCC
>NW_016900387.1:0-1070 GCF_001698545.2 Rhinopithecus bieti | reverse complement strand
CTCGGCCTCCCAAAGTGCTAGGATTACAGGCTTGAGCCACTGCACCCGGCAATTTTATTTTTTAATTTATAATTTAATTTTAAAATTTACTAATTTTGTATTTTAGTAGAGACGGGGTTTCTCCATGTTGGCCAGGCTGGTCTCCAATTCCTGACCTCAGGTGATCCACCAGCCTCAGCCTCCCAAAGTGCTGGGATGACAGGCGTGAGCCACTGTGCCCGGCCTGTTTTTTCTCGGAGACAGTCTGTGTTGAAGGGTTCAGAACCCAAGCTGGGGCCAGGCGCGGTGGCTCATGCCTGTAATCCCCGCTACTCGGGAGGCAGAGGTAGGAGAATCACTCGAACCAGGGAGGGGAGGTTGCAGTGAGCCGAGATCACGCCACTGCACTCCAGCCTGGGAGACAGAGTGAGACTCCGTATCAAAAAATAAAATAATATAAAATAAAATAAAGCTCTCAAAGGTACAGATACCAGCAGACCCCATCCCACGTCTTGAGGTCCCGCTGTCCATGATGTCCTGATACTGCCTGTGAGCTGCGGTTTGACGTCAGACAGCCCCAGCACACTTTGCACCTGGTCTTTTACTTTTCTCGCACCTGCTGTGGCAAATCAGTATGTCTCTGTGCTGTCAACGGGACTCTCGCGATGCTCCAAGTTCACCTTCAGTGAGGAACTCATCACCTGAGTGCTCCAGCTCGGCCTCAGATTGTGCACAGATGGTCTCCAACAGCCACCACTGGGTCCTGTTCTCTTCACAGTCACGACTTCCCCCCAGTGAGGCCAGTTCTCCCCAACACAGTCATATTAACTGGAGGGGTTCATGGCTGCACCCACAGACCTCAACAGAAACTCCCATTCCTCAACCCTCAGTCTTCTGCAGGGTCCAGCTGTGATGCATAAGTTAGAGGGATGGATGGATGGATGGATGGATAGATGGATAGATGGATGGATGGATGGACGGATGGATGGATGGATGGATAGACAGAGAGATAGAGATAGATAGATAGATAGATAGATAGATAGATAGATAGATAGATAGGTAGATAGACGGATAGACAGACAGATGGATGG
>NW_016900386.1:0-259 GCF_001698545.2 Rhinopithecus bieti | reverse complement strand
TATCACAAGGGCCTAGGGAGGTTTATGTCTTGGTTCCTCTTATGAGTCTGTCACTGTGCTGAGTACCACTATGGTACAGCAAGCAGTAATACTCTGCCTCGTCCTCAGGCTGTGCACCTGACAGTGTCAGGGCAGCTTTGCCCTCAGCGAGGGAGCCTGAGAAGCGGGCGGGGTCCAGGAGTATTTGCTGTTTGTATTGTAAATCAGTGTTCTAGGGGCTTGTCCAGGCTTCTGCTGGAACCAGTAGGGATAGTTACCA
>NW_016900385.1:0-256 GCF_001698545.2 Rhinopithecus bieti | reverse complement strand
TGTCTAGAAATGCTAATGATTTTGTACGTTGATTATTAAATTTTTTACCAGATCTAAAGGTTTTAATGAAGTGTTTGTTTTTTCTATATATAAAACATGCCATATGCCAACAAGGAAAATTTTGTTTCCTCTTTTCTAATTTGGATGCTTTTATTTTTTGTCTTATATGAGTTCTCTGGTTCGAACTTCCAGTACTGAAAGTGGACATCCTTGTTCCAATTCTTAGAGAAAGAGAGAAGAATAAAATAGAAGCAAT
>NW_016900384.1:0-1149 GCF_001698545.2 Rhinopithecus bieti | reverse complement strand
AACCATCATTAAAGGCCAAAGGTAGATAAAACCACAAAGATGAGGAAAAAACAGAGCAGAAAAGCTGAAAATTCTAAAATCAGAGTGCCTACCCCACTCCAAAGAAACACAGTTTCTCGCTAGCAATGGAACAAAGCTGGATGGAGAATCACTTTGACGAGTTGAGAGAAGAAGGCTTCAGATGATCAAACTTCTCTGAGCTAAGGGAGGAAGTTCAAACCCATCAAAAGAAGCTAAAATCCTTGAAGAAAGATTAGATGAGTGGCTAACTAGACTAACCAGTGTGGAGAAGTCCTTAAATGACCTGATGGAGCAGAAAATCATGGCATGAGAACTACGTGATGAATGCACAAGCTTCAGTAGCTGATTTGATCAACTGAAAGAAAGGGTATCAGTGATTGAAGATCACATGAATGAAATGAAGCAAGAAGAGAAGTTTAGAGAAAAAAAAAATGAACAAAACCTTCAAGAAATATAGGACTATGTGAAAAGACCAAATCTCCTTCTGATTGATGTACCTGAAAGTAACCTGGAGAATGGAACCAAGTTGGAAAACACTCTGCAGGATATTATCCAGGAGAACTTCCCCAACCTAGCAAGGCAGGCCTACATTCAAACTCAGGAAATACAGTGAATACCACAAAGATACTCCTCGAGAAGAGCAACAGCGGGACACAATTGTCAGACTCACCAAAGTTGAAATGAAGGAAAATATTAAGGGCAGACAGAGAGAAAGATTGGGTTACCACAAAAGGAAACCCATCAGAGTAACAGCAGATCTCCCCGCAGAAACTCTACAAGCCAGAAGACAGTGGGGTCCAATATTCAACATTCTTAAAGAAAACAATTTCAACCCTGAATTTCGTATCCAACCAAACTAAGTTTCATAAGTGAAGGAGAAATAAAATCCTTTACAGAGAATCAAATGCTGAGAGATTTTGTCACCACCAGGCCTACCCTACAAGAGCTCCTGAAGGAAACACTTAACATGGAAAGGAACAACTGGTACCAGCCACTGAAAAAACATGCCAAATTGTAAAGACTATTGATGCTAGGAAGAAACTGCATCAACTAATGAGCAAAACAACCAGCTGATATCATAAGGATATGATCAAATTCACACATAACAATATTAACCTTAAATGTAAA
>NW_016900383.1:0-256 GCF_001698545.2 Rhinopithecus bieti | reverse complement strand
TGCCATGCCAAATCAGGCACAGGCCACAAAGAGACTTGGAGGCCATCAGGACATGACCTTCACCCTGTGTAAGGTGGAAGCCATTGGCTGGGTTTGAGCAGAAAATGGTGTGAACATTGTTCTAACTGGATCCCCTGGCTGTCAGGAGGAAAGTGGGCTGAGGGGAATCAGAGCAGGGAGGCCCGGGGGGGGGGGGGGATTTTTTTTCTCATTTATAAGAGGGAGGGGGGGGGGGGGAGGGGGGGGCGCGGGTGTG
>NW_016900382.1:0-260 GCF_001698545.2 Rhinopithecus bieti | reverse complement strand
GCCCCTGAGCCGTCTCCCAACTGATCAAAGGCCACCAAAATGCAACGCCTGGGATTTTTCTGATTTCCTTCCTCATTGCTTTAGAGGCTTTCCCAAACCCCAAATAAATGCCCATACGAGAGTACATAACTCTACAGAGAATTGTTTTCTTCTCATTCTCAGAAGGGACTCAGCTCCCAGACATGCATGACATAAAACTGCAAGGAAGACTGAGCAAGTCCTGTTAGTTTCCAGTTTTGCTGGAAAAGGGACTTGCAGGG
>NW_016900381.1:0-1064 GCF_001698545.2 Rhinopithecus bieti | reverse complement strand
ATAATACTGTTAAGTGACTGAGACAAGTTCTGGAAGTTTCTTGATGACAACAGTTGTTTCTTTTCTATATTGCCCTCTTTAGGCAGGTAAAAGTGATACTGGCTTTGAGCCTTCTGCTTCATTCACATTTGGGTTTAAAAATTGTATAGTTTCCACTTTCTAAAGGAAATGGCTTGTTGTGGGACTACAAATTCTTAACTTAAAAATACACTAAATTTTCATGGATGGAACATTTTAATTTGATGGCTAAAATGCTGACTTCAAAGTTTAGCTTTTGAGATGATTAGAACTCTTGTAACTGTAAGTGCAGTTTATATCATGACTGCTTCCTTGGATGGCTACTTCTGACTTCAGTGACCTGATTTTGCCTTTAATATCTTTAATATTTAGAGGAAGTAGTTTGTGATTTTTTTTAAATAAAGAAAGTTTTAAAAAAATTGTTATCTAAGGTCCTTATGATGTCTGTGGCAAGAAGGAGGTCAGAAGGAAATGGAGTATAATGTAATAAAGAATCAAAATGAACAGTTCACATATGCTGGTATTTGTTCATTTTACTTGTGCAAGAGTGCTGGTCATGTCAGAGGTATTTTGAAACGGTTGGTTCAGTAATTTGGCCTACTGTCTTTTTTTTTTTCTATAACAGTTTTCTGTTTTCTACTACACCTTGCACATCCACCAATCCAAGACACCCTGTAGGTGAGTATTTTCTAGTTCTCAAATGGCATCACTTGTTCCCAAGCCAGTTGCCGCTTCATTGAAACTAGGCTATATTTTCTATTCTGAATTATCTGGTATTTGATTTCACAGAGTGTATTTTACTCCACACTTTAAAAGTTACCAGCAAACTGCTCAAGAGCTGTTTTATATTACAGAAAAAAATCATACTAGGATTAAACTTTTTTTTTTTCCTATTGCTTATATGCTAAGAATTTTAAATGCTATTCTCAAACTCTGTTCTTTTGAATTTTATTACAAAATGGGAATTAGAACAGACTGGTTATAAATCTAAAGAAAATATAAAAGTTTATTTTAATATTCTGAGATGACATAGAATAAGGAATTAA
>NW_016900380.1:0-297 GCF_001698545.2 Rhinopithecus bieti | reverse complement strand
CCAAAACAGTGCTACCATACTGCTCCTTGAAAAGAATTGTGTAACTGCGTGAGATGAATTAACTCATCACAAAAAAGTCTCTCAGAAAGCTCTCTCTAGTTCTTATTTGAGGATATTTCCTTTGTCACCACAGTTTCAATGCGCTATGAAATATCCCGTTGTTGATTCCAGGAATGGAGTGTTATCAAACTGCTCATTGAAAAAAACAGTGTAACTCTGTGAGATGAATTCAGGTAACACAAATCAGTTTCTCAGAGAGATTTTTTTTTTTTTTTGGTTTTTACCTGGCATATTTTC
>NW_016900379.1:0-654 GCF_001698545.2 Rhinopithecus bieti | reverse complement strand
CACACATTCACACACACACACATATACTCACACATATCCCCATGCTCACACACACATACCCCACACACACACCTCCCACACACACCCCTACACACACACACACATACCTCCCCCACATACCCCACACACACCCCTAACACACCCCACACATACCCCCCACACACACCCACACACACATAACTCCCACACACCCCTTTATACACACACACACACCCCACACATTCACACACACACACATATACTCACACATATCCCCATGCTCACACACACATACCCCACACACACACCTCCCACACACACCCCTACACACACACACACATACCTCCCACACATACCCCACACATAACCCCACACACTCACACACACACCCCACACACACATACCCCACACACCCCTATACACACACACACACCCATACATACCCCACACATAACCACCACACACACACACACACCCACACTCACACATACCCCCATGCTCACACACACACCCCACACACACATACCTCCCACACACACCCCTACACACACACACACACACACCCCACATACCCCACACATAACCCCACACACTAACACACACATACCCCACACACACCCCACACTCACATACCTCCCACACACCCCTATACACACACACCCCCCCCCACACCCC
>NW_016900378.1:0-259 GCF_001698545.2 Rhinopithecus bieti | reverse complement strand
AATTTAACCAATAATGAAGATAAAACCTCTAAGATGGATTCTGTGACCTGCAATGGCACTCATTATGAGGTTAGACTGTGTTAGGGCTGCCTGGGGATGATGGGGTCTCCCTGCAATCCAAATATCAAATTGGACCCCACTCTTTCCCTTCCTCAGGCACTCAGAAGCTCCTACCTTTCTTTCTTTTTTTTTTTTTTTTGAGATGGAGTTTCGCTCTGCCACCCAGGCTGGAGTGCAGTGGCCGGATCTCAGCTCACTG
>NW_016900377.1:0-1068 GCF_001698545.2 Rhinopithecus bieti | reverse complement strand
CCTCAAAGTGCTGCCGAATATCCCATCAAACGCTAAACATACACAGGGCTAGAAAACTGCTCAATGAAAAGAGAGGCTTATCTGAGTGAGTGGAATTAAGACGACACAGAGCAGATCCACAGAAAGCTACCTTCTGGATTTTACCTGAAGATATTTCTTTCCCCATATTCTAAGGAGTGTTCCCAAATGTCCTTCCTCAGATTCCTCTAAAACAATGATTTTAAGCTGCTGAATCCAAAGAATGGTTTACCTCTATGAGACGAATACACACATCAAAAGCAGTTACTCAGAAAATTTCTCTGCAGGTTTCTTCAGAAGGCATTTCCTCACTCACCACAAGCCTCCAGGCATCACTAAATATCCCTTCACAGATTCTTCAAAGACAGAGTTTCGAAACTGGGCAACATAGATTAAGCATTAACATTGTGAAATGAATGCACATATCAGAGAGCAGATTCCTGGAATGCTTCTTCCTCGATTTTATTTCAATACATTTCACTATTCGCCATAATCCCCAATGAGTTCCGAAATATGACTTTTTTGGTTTCACAGGAACAGTGTTCAAACACTGACTTGTGAGAAAAGAGGGACAACTTCCTGAGTGTAATGCATACATCACAAAGTAGTTTCTCAAAAGCTTCTATCCAGTTTTATCTGAAGATATCTCCTCTTTCACCGTAGGTGTGAATGTGCTCCTAAATGTCCCTTCGCGGATCTGTGCATGACGGGGTTTCCAAACTGCATAATATAATTGAAGTTTTACTATGCAAGAGGAAAAAATATATCTAACCCAGAGCAGTTTCACAGAAATCTTCTTTCCAGTTTATCTCTGAGGATATTTCCTTTTCACCATAGTCGTTGCTATACTCCTGAATATATCTTGGTAGCTTTTCTCCAAAAGAAATTCCGGAATCCTATAGGAGAAGAAAGGTATATTTCTGTGAGTGGAATGCATACATCACAAAACAGCTTTTCAGAAAGCTCTCTCCAGTTTCTATCTGAAGACGTTTCCTTTCTCACTGTAAGCCTCAATGTCCTCCAGAATATCCCTTCGGAGACTAAACAAAA
>NW_016900376.1:0-258 GCF_001698545.2 Rhinopithecus bieti | reverse complement strand
TAAATATATCATTCTAATCAGAAATTGTTGTCCAAGATCAGATAGATAGAGAAACAGATAGACAAAATCTTTAAAAGCATGGGTTTTGTGTAGGGGAGTTTTTTTAAGAGAACTTGGTGGCCAAGATTTTATAAAATGGAATATTTTACAAATAGCCATTTCCCTAGGGCCAACTCACATAGAAGTTGTGTGGAGTGGTGGCCAGAGCATAGATTTTAGTGCTAAAAGGCCTGGGTTTGAAAGCCATTGCCATCACTC
>NW_016900375.1:0-257 GCF_001698545.2 Rhinopithecus bieti | reverse complement strand
GATGAAGCATTATTTACATTTTGCAGCTTGGAAACTGACATGGACGGATCCACGAAGGGACCGTCGGGAGCACATTCAGGACTATGGTGAAAAAAAAAATCTTCAGATAAAACTGGAAAGAATCTTTCTGAGAACCTGCTAGGTGATGTGTGCATTCCAGTCAGGGAGTCATAACTTTCTTCTCATAAGGCACAGTTTGAACACTGATTCTGTAAAACCAAAAGAGTGATATACGGAGCACATTGAAGACTATGGCA
>NW_016900374.1:0-259 GCF_001698545.2 Rhinopithecus bieti | reverse complement strand
TGGTCATGGCCCCTCATCTTCCCCTCCTTTCCCAGAGCCATCTTCCCAGTCCACCATCCCCATTGTGGGCATTGTTGCTGGCCTGGCTGTCCTGGCAGTTGTGGTCACCGGAGCTGTGGTCGCTGCTGTGATGTGGAGGAGGAAGAGCTCAGGTAGGGAAGAGGTGAGGGGTGGAGTCTGGATTTTCTTGTCCCACTGGGGTTTCAAGCCCCAGGTAGAAGTGTTCCCTGCCTCATTCCTGGGAAGCAGCATCCACACA
>NW_016900373.1:0-1867 GCF_001698545.2 Rhinopithecus bieti | reverse complement strand
TGTGTAAATTAAAATGTAAAAGTAAGTGCTGCATTAATATAAAAAATACGGAGTGATATCAGCAAAATTGCAGAGTAAGGAGCACCAAATTCATTCTGCTCCTCTGAAAAGTAATGAAAATGGTTAAAATGGTCAGAGTCAACTTTTGCGGAACTGTGGAACTAAACCAAAGGCTTGCAGCAATCCAGAGAGCACCTTTTCAATGAAAATGGTGGATTTTCAATAGGAAGAGTAAACTTTGTAAAATTTTACCTTAGTCTAGTCTTGTCCTCTCCTACCAAACTCGGCAGTGGCTATGAAAATAACAGCCCTTGGTGCCAGAGGGAACAGAGCACCTCTCATTTGGAAGAACTGTAATTAAGTATTTGTTCTGACCTGTCTCATGGCTTCCTAGAAGACTGGCTGAAAAGGTTTGTCTTTATTTGTCCTTAACTCAGAATTGGCTTAGTGATAAAAGTACTTCCCAGGGGACAATTGTTGCAAACACTTACAGATTAATGTGTTAGTTACTTCTGCCAGAGGTGATAGGATATGAGTTGGAGCAAGTAATAAACTAATCAAAAGCTTGGGAGGAAAGGCTGGGGAATGAGAAATCATTAATGTATTTGAAAATCTCCAATGTATTCCTGGGAATTTAGAAGGCTGTGCACATGGTAAGGGCTATGCACATGCTAAGGGAATACCTGAGAAGGTGCTAAGCTCTCTTCTCCTGCTGATCTTGAGGCTTTGTGGAAGCAGGAAGAAGTAAAGGCTAAGGCAGAGCTATGGACTTCTGGGCTGGGTGTTGAAAGTGTAGCCAACACAGAGCCCCTGAACAAAGATTGGAAGATTTTGGTTACAGATGTTTGGATAAATCTCTATTCAGTCGTTCAGTGACCACTATACTGTTCTAGTTAGAAGCTCTAGTACAATGTATGATGTTGAATAGAAATGGCAGGAGTGGACATCATGGTCTTGTTCCAAGTGTTAGGATGAAAGCTCTCAATATTTCAACATTCAATATAATGTAATATATGGGGATTTTCATAGATGCCCTTTACCATGTAGAGAAAATTCCCTTCTGTATTATTTCTAGACTATTGAATATTTTACCATGAAAGGGATTTTGTCCAATGATTTGTGCAGAAATCAGAACCCTCCTACATTGCTGGTGGGAATGCAAAATGGTGCAGCTACTAGTCGTTCCTCAAAAGTTAAACAGAATTATTATCTAATCCTATAATTCTACTCTTAGGTATACACATGAGAGAATTAAAACATATATTCACACAAAACTTATACACATTCATCAGTTTTATTCATAATAGCCAAAGACTGGAAACAAATGAAATGACTATTAGCTGATAAATGGACAAAGAAAATTTGGTATATTCATACAATGAAATTATTCAGTCATAAAATGAATTATTACATACTACAATATGAATGAACCTTGAAAACATTATGCTAAATGAAAGAAGCTAAATACGAAAGACCACATATTATATTATTCTCTGTATATGAAATATTTATATAAACACATATAAATGTGCATATAAATCCATGAGATTGAAAGTTAATTAGTAGTTGCCATGGAGAGAGGGGAATCTGGATTAATTGCTAATAGTTACGAGGATTCTTTTAGTGTTGATGAAAATGTTCTGGAATTAGCATTGATGGTTGCATAGCATAGTGAATATACTAAAACCCCTGAAATGTATACTTTAAAATGAGGAATTTTATGCTGTGTGAATTATACCTCAATAAAACATGGAAAGTCACAAATAATAAAATGTAAACAAATAATTTGTAACTTAACTTTATAATCTTAATATAAATATTGCTAATATTTTGGTGTATTAGTATGTGGTGTGTGTGTGTATATTTT
>NW_016900372.1:0-667 GCF_001698545.2 Rhinopithecus bieti | reverse complement strand
GGATTTTGCATCGATGTTCATCAAGGATATTGGTCTAAAATCTCTTTTTTTGTTGTGTCTCTGCCAGTTTTGGTATCAGGATGATGTTGGCCCATAAAATGAGTTAGAGAGGATTCCTTCTTTTCTGTTTATTGGAATCGTTTCAGAAGGAATAGTAACAGCTCTAGAATTTGTCTTTGAATCCATCTGGTCCTGGACTTTTTTTGCTTGGTAGGCTATTAATTATTGCCTCAATTTCAGAGCCTGTTATTGGTCTATTTTGGGATTCAACTTCTTCCTGGTTTAGCCTTGGGAGGGTGTATGTGTCCAGGAATTTATCCATTTCTTCTAGATTTTCTAGTTTATTTGCATAGATGTGTTTATAGTACTCTCTGATGGTAGTTTGTATTTCTGTGGGATTGGTGGTGATATCCCCTGTATCATTTTTTATTGTATCCATTTGATTCTTCTCTCTTTTCTTCTTTATTAGTCTTGCTAGTGGTCTATCAATTTTGTTGATCTTTTCACAAAGCCAGCTCTTGGATTCATTGATATTTTGAAGGCTTTTGTGTTTCTATCTCCTTCAGTTCTGCTCTGATCTTAGTTATTTCTTCCCTTATGTTAGCTTTTAATGTGTTTGCTATTGCTTCTCTAGTTCTTTTAATTGTAATGTTAGGGTGTGAATTTT
>NW_016900371.1:0-669 GCF_001698545.2 Rhinopithecus bieti | reverse complement strand
CTTTTCTTTAAGAATGTTGAATATTGGACCCCACTCTCTTGTGACTTGTAGAGTTTCTGCTAAGTGATCCATGGTTAGTCTGATGGGCTTCCCTTTGTGAGTAACCCGACCTTTCTCTCTGGCTGCCCTTAAGATTTTTTCCTTCATTTCAACTTTGGTGAATCTGACAATTAAGTGTCTTGGAGTTGCTCTTCTTGAGGAGTATCTTTGTGGCTTTCTCTGTATTTCCTGAATTTGAATGTTGGCCTGCCTTGCTAGGTTGGGGAAGTTCACCTGGATAATATACCACAGAGTGTTTTCCAACTTGGTTCCATTCTCCTCGTCACTTTCAAGTACACCAATCAGACTTAGATTTCGTCTTTTCACATAGTCCCATATTTCTTGGAGGCTTTGTTCATTTCTTTTACTCTTTTTTCTCTAAACTTCTCTTCTCGCTTCATTTCATTCATTTGATCTTCAATCACTGATACCCTTTCTTCCAGTTGATTGAGTAGGTTACTGAAGTTTGTGCACTTGTCAAGTAGTTCTCGTGTCATGGTTTTCATCTCTATCAGGTCATTTAAGGACTTCTCTATATTAGGTTTTCTAGTTAGCCATTCATCAAATCTTTTTTCAAGGTTTTAGTTTCTTTGCACTGGGTTTGTAGTTCCCCTTTAGCTCAAAGAAGTT
>NW_016900370.1:0-1002 GCF_001698545.2 Rhinopithecus bieti | reverse complement strand
GTTTTTTTTTTTTTTTTTTTTTTAGTAGGGACGGGGTTTCCCCGGGTTAGCCAGGATGGTCTCGATCTCCTGACCTCGTGATCCGCCCGCCTCGGCCTCCCAAAGTGCTGGGATTACAGGCTTGAGCCACCGCGCCCGGCGATAACTCCTTTTCAATACACTTCAATATTATCTTTACTACAAATGAGGTAACTATATATATGTGGGCTGTTTCTGGGCTTTCTGTCTTATCTCACTCATTAGTTTGTCTATTCTTGTACTAATACCGATAGGATTTAGATACTTTGGTGTCACTGTTTTACAAGGCTATAGAAAATTCTCTTTGCAATCCATTATAATAATGCCCTATAGTTCTGTGTTCATTCTGAACAGTTTTAATATCATTGCTGTGTTTTAGCATTTTGTATTTTCCTAGGTTTCATAGGATCTGAAGTGGTAGATTTCTTGGTTTTGCTAGGATCTGATTTGGAGTCAAGATGGACTTAGAAATTATCTGGTATAATTAACTCACTTTATAGATGAGTTAAAACAACCTTAATTTGCTTAAAGGATGTACAGTTAGCTAGAGTCTGGAACCCCAAGCATTCTTCACACCCTATGCCTTTTATTTTCCACAACTCCCAAATTAAGTGCAGTTGGTGTCATACACACTTCTCCCATTTAGTTCATTTTCCCCTTCATGCTACTGTATGGTTCTTCACTTTGGGTATATTATGAGTTTTCATCCTCCACACAGCGTTCTGTCAGTTCGTGGTATAGCAATTTAGTGTTAAAATGGTGGTGTGTCAGCTGTCAATGCTGTAAATACTTCAGCTTGATTCCTCTTCAGGAAAGCTTAGGCTAATTTTTTCCCTTGGCATGTTTACTTTTACATTTTATTAAAGATGATTTTCATTGTAATATTATGTCTTTATGCTAGAATTACAAAATACAGAAAAGTTGAAGATGGAAAATAATTACCCATAATACACGACCTAGAGTTACACATTTTAAAAGTTGAGA
>NW_016900369.1:0-268 GCF_001698545.2 Rhinopithecus bieti | reverse complement strand
ATAAAACGAGCTCCTTAAATCATAAAATTGAAATCACAATTTCATGTGTTCTTAAATAAAACAAAATTACAAACCTCATCAAGTTGGAAACAGCAAGCTACCGCTACCAAGTCTGCCATGTAAACTGCAACCTCTCATAATTGGATCACACCAAGCCTATGGCTAATGTCGCTGTCTCAGATCCAGACATCTGTGGCCAGGAGAGCCAGGTTGCTTTCATTTACAATGGTCAAAGCTAGAACCATAACATTTTGGTAGTAAAAAACTA
>NW_016900368.1:0-670 GCF_001698545.2 Rhinopithecus bieti | reverse complement strand
GCAGCAGGGCCGCTGGCTTCTGGAGCCTGACTGACACCCCTTGCAAATAAATGTGACAATGAAATATAGTCCTGGAATTGCTTTGGATGCTCCGTCAAGCAGGCGACGCGGAATAGGTGAAGTTGTAAAGTGTTCCCCGGGGAGCTGTGCGGCTGAGTGACAGCCCCACGCTGGCTCCCGCCTCTCTGCCTGGCTGTCCCTTGTGAGACCCTGGGGCTGAAGACTCTCATCCTGACCACAGCCTGGGAGACTCCGGAGGACCCGCTTCCACAGCCTCTGAGGAGTGAAGGGCAGAGGGGACCTGGCAGGGCTCCATCCCTTCACCGTTGTCTCATTGCTCTCTTTGGGTGGAGTGCCCAGAGTAGGGCTGCGTCCCGTCCCCGTCATATGCACTCAGACTGGGCTCTCTCAGGACAGGGTCCTGTCTCCCCCCTCAGACTGGGCTCTCTCGGAACAGGGCCCAATCTCGCCCGTCAGACTGGACTCTCTCAGGACAGCATCCTGTCTCCCCCCTCAGACTGGCCTCTCTCAGGACGGAGCCCTGTCTCCCTGCTCAGACTGGGCTCTCTCAGGACAGGGCCCTGTCTCCCCTCAGACTGGGCTCTCTCAGGACAGGGCCCTGTCTCCCCTCTCAGACTGGGCTCTGTCAAGACAGGATCCTGTCTCCCCT
>NW_016900367.1:0-324 GCF_001698545.2 Rhinopithecus bieti | reverse complement strand
ACCCGCAAATAGTAAGACTTTAGTCTATCTAATTTTTTTTTTTTTTTTTTTTTTTTTTTTTTTTGAGACGGAGTCTCGCTCTGTCGCCCAGGCTGGAGTGCAGTGGCCGGATCTCAGCTCACTGCAAGCTCCGCTTCCCGGGTTTACGCCATTCTCCTGCCTCAGCCTCCCGAGTAGCTGGGACTACAGGCGCCCGCCATCTCGCCCGGCTAGTTTTTTTTGTGTGTGTGTGTGTTTTAGTAGAGACGGGGTTTCACCATGTTAGCCAGGATGGTCTCGATCTCCTGACCTCGTGATCCGCCCGTCTCGGCCTCCGAAAGTGCT
>NW_016900366.1:0-1494 GCF_001698545.2 Rhinopithecus bieti | reverse complement strand
CCTTACTATCTTACTACAACTTACCTACTGTAGCTTATGTTTTGTGTGTGTTTGTTTTCCATATTAGAGGTTCATAACCTTTTGGATCTCAGTCATCTCAATGAAAAAACAAACGAAGTACTCAATAATGTGCATTCCAAATTTTGCATACAGTCTTGTACAATCATGTATACAATAGATCTCTGGTTCCCCTGGGTTTAGATTCTCTGCTGTAATGGATCAAGTGCACTCTGAACACCCCAATGCCAGGGCTGTTCCTGATGCTCTTGAAGATTCCTCAAAATATGTCATCAGTATTCCCCTTACATCCTGATTGTTTTCTGGAAATTGTATCCCCTAGCTGAAAGAGAGATCTTGGCCAGATAAGATGGGAATGACAGTCAATAGCTTGGAAACAAAGTACTCATGAGATAAAGAAATTTTGACTCACTTTCTGGGGATTATTGATTCAAGGGGATAAACAAGGTGACAGCGTATTAATGTTCTCCCAGATTGCTCAGAAAATCTTGTATTCTTTCTAGTAATTTTGTGGCAGTTTGTAACAAGTCATATTTTCATTAACTACAAGAACAGTGGGAAAATCTGTGGTTTCAGCTTTACTGTATTGTGAATGTGTACACGGTTTCTCATACTCTCATAAACATATTAGTAGAAATGAAGGCAATCACTGCTTACAAGGAAGAATCCAGGTTTTAAGGGGCCTAGAGCTTTTGCAATCTTAAGGATCATTTTAGGTTTGAATACTAAATTATGAGTATCAATTAGGTACAAAAGTGAATATTTATTTAGAAAGAGAAAGGAATCACAGCAATTAAGCATTAAAAGCTGACAATGATTGATTAAATGATCATAGTTTTCATTATGGAGGTTGATGCCAGCCTTCTGCTTGTCAGTTTTGATGATTCTGGTTAAGCGAGTCATGCAACATCTATGTTCACTGCTCATTCATCTTGCAAATAGAAACACTGTGGATAGACATTTGTATATGTACCATTTATCAGCAAGGCACTCACAGGGTATAAATGTTATAATGCAAGTTATATTTTTTCTTTTGCACTGAGCAAAGAACCATATGTAGCAATAAAGCCATTTGTTCAATAGAACTATATGATCATAAAATTTTAGAGCAAAGATGGATATAGCAGAGTGGATATGACTGTATCAGTGATGTTTTAGTATGAGTGAAAGAATGTTAGACACTGTCATCAAAAGAAAAGTGGATTGTTTGGTATCACAACTGGGCTAAGTTAGATATCAAGTAATCCAGATACAAGTTTATTGCTATAAGATGAACTTTTAGTTTGTTTATGTTTAGTTTGGAAAGTCATTTTAACATTTGCATTATGATGAGAATGTTTGCTTATTTAAAGCTATGACCTTACTTGATTTATATTTTAAAATATACTGTTTACCATCACAGTATTTGAAGATGTTATTTCTTTTAATTATAAATAATAGAACTAAATATCAAAATTTCAAGATAAAACTTTAAAA
>NW_016900365.1:0-1145 GCF_001698545.2 Rhinopithecus bieti | reverse complement strand
AAAAGTACATTTGTGAGGGAAGGAAATTCCATTTCTCTTTTCTTCACCTTTGCATCAACAGCTATGATTTTGAACATTGTTAAACCAATCTGGGGTTCTTAGTGCTTTTCCTCAGGATAAATTCTTCCTAGACAATATCTCAGTCTGTCATGCAAAAAAGGTCACCTGGTGGCCTACTCTGACATTCCTCATTCATGATCCTATTTGTCATAGTTCTGCTTATGTGCATAAAACAGCAAAATAACAGAAGCATCAATGGGTTCTGGGTAAGATGGTGGTTCTAAAGGGTTATCCCTAGTGGTTCCCAAAAGGTGCAAGTAGGGTGGACACAAGAATAGTTCAAGCTGCAGGGACAAGGGATAGAAAAGTGAAATTATTTACCAGCAGTACTAGATGTGGGAAGTAGATTTCTTACTGCCATATGTCTGGATCAGTTCTTCTTCTGTAACAACTCCAAAACTTAGTGACTTAAAACAGCAATCATTTATTATAGGTCATACATCTATGGAGTGATTGGGTGGCAGATGATCTAGACTTGGGCTTGGTTGGTCGGCGCTCTCCATTTTAGCTGGGCTCAGCTACTCTGCCCTAGTTGGCTGATCTGTGTTGAAGTCAACTGAGTCAGCTCTGTTCCACCTGTATTTCGTTCTTTGTGGACCAACAGACTAGCCAAGACATGTTATCATTGCAATGGCAGTAGTACAAGAGGGCAGGTTTAACTGTGTAAGCAATTAAGTCAAATACCTATTTACATCACATCTGCTAACTTCCTGTTGCCCAAAACATGTCCATGCATAATCTCAAAGTCAAGGAAGGGGAGAAAAGGGATAATTTCTACCACACATGACAAAGGACTTAGAATCATGACTTTAAAAGGAGTCCTCAACTATCGCATTTTCATAACTAAAGGGTATTTGTTAGTTATCCATTTATAAGACCAGTGTGTTATAAGTTTTAAGAGTATAAGCATGCAGTTTTATGATGACTAAGAAGGCCTTTTATCATTTGGAAATGCCCAGAATATAGCAGTCAATACCTAAAATACTTGAAATATGTCAGAGCATCATTATGAGTGATTTCTTAAAATTTTATAAATGGTTAAACAAGTATTTGAAAATATTTGTATGCCTCTATGGAATATAAAA
>NW_016900364.1:0-1869 GCF_001698545.2 Rhinopithecus bieti | reverse complement strand
CGAAAAACTCTCAAGAGATCTAGTTGTTTAAAAATGTGGAGAACCTTTCCACTCCCTCTCTTCCCCCTGCTCTGGACCTCTAAGATGTATCTGCCTTTCATTTACCTTCCATCATGATCATAAGTTATCTGAGGCTTGCCAGAAGTAGAGGCTACTATGTTTCCTCCACAGGCTATATAACCATGAGACAATTAAACCTCTTTTCTTTATAAATTCCCCAGTATCAGGTATTTCTTTTTTAGCAATGTGAGAATAAACTAGTATGGTTAGGGAAGAATCCCTTCTCCTCAATTTCTTTTGGAATAGATTCAGAAGGAATTCTATCAGTTCTTCTGTATACATCTGGTATAATTTGCCTTGAATCTGTTAGGTTTTGGGCTTTTCTGATTGGAAACCTTTTATAATTGATTTAATTTTGGAACTCATTATTTTCTACAGAGGGTTTCGATTTCCTCCTGGTTCTGACTTACGAGGGCTGAATGACCCCAAGAATTTATCCATTCCTTCTAGGCCTTCTAGATTGTATGTGTAGCTGTGTTTGTAATAGTCTCTGCTGTTTTATATTCCTTTCTAATTTTATTTTGTATTTCAGTGGGATCAATTTACATGTTTTCTTGTTATTTCAAATGTGTTTATTTGGATCTGTGCTCTCTTTTTTAGTTTGTTAATCCAGCTAGCTGTCTATCCATCTTATTTCTTTCAAAGAACTGACTTCGGTTTTATTAATCTTTTATATGGTTTTCCCATCCTTCATTCAGTTCAGCAGATTTTCATTGAATTTTAAAAAATCTTTTGGTGTTGGGTTGCTTCTATTTTCTAGTTCCTCTAGGTGTGATATGAGGTTGTTAGTTTTAGGTCTTCTTTTTTATGTGGATTTTCAGCACTATAAACTTTCTTCTTCAAAGCTCCTTTAGCTGTGTCCCAAAGACTGGTATGTTGTATCTTTGTTTTCATTAGTTTTAAAGAATGTCTTAATTTTCCTAAATTTCATTTATTTGCCCAAAAGTTATTCAGGAGCAAGTTGTTTAATTTCTGTGTCATTATATGATTTTGACAGGTATTGTTAGTATTGATTTCTTTTGTGCTGAGGTCTGAGACTGTGGTTGGTATTATTTTGCTTTTTTAAAATTTGTTAAGAATTACTTTATGGCCAAGCATATGGTTGATTTTAGAGTATGTGTTATGTGCAGATATATATTCTGTTGTTCTTGGGTGGAGTGTTCTGCAGATAAATGTTAATTCCATTTGCTCATGTGTTGAGTTTATGCAGTGAATATCTTTGTTAGTTTTCTGCCTTGATGATCTGTCTGTGGGATATTTATGTATCCCACTATTATTGTGTGATTATCTAAGTGTTCTCTTTGTATATCTCTAGGAAATTGCTTTATATATCTTGGTGCTCCAGTATTGAGTGCATTTATATTTAGGATAGTGAAGTCTTCTTGCTAAACTTTATTATTATGTAATTCCCTTGTGTCTTTTTTTAAAAAATATTGTTACTTAAAGACCTGTTTTGTCTGCAATGAGAATTCAAGCCCTACTTTTCTTTTTTTTTCTTTTTTGTTGTAATTATTTGCAAAATTTTCTACATCCTTTACTCTAGGCCTATGGTTAACATTGCATGTAAGATAGATCTCTTGAAGACAGCATATAGTTTGGTCTTGCTCTTTATCAAACTTGCCACTCTATGTCTTTTAAATGGGGCAATTAGCCTTTTACATTCAAAGTTTACTTAGATATGTGCAGACTTGATCCTGACCTCTCATTGTTTGCTAGTAGTTATGTAGACCTGATTGTGGAGTTGCTTTATAGTGTCAATGATATATGTACTTAAGTCTGTGTTTTGTGGTGGTTTGTAACAACACTCTC
>NW_016900363.1:0-1148 GCF_001698545.2 Rhinopithecus bieti | reverse complement strand
AGGAGGATCCAGAGGATCCCCCGGTGGCAACTATGTTGAGACTGATGCTGAGGAGGACCCTAACTGTCACGAGTAACACCCGTCGAACACAGCAACCCACCTGGGGACAAATCAAGAAGCTGTCACAGATGGCGGAAGAAAACCTGAGGAAAGAGGGACAGTCACAATGAATAATTTAATGGTAGCTATGATAGCGGTTATCACCACTGCTGTGAGTATTCCTTCAATAAGGGCTGGTAATAATGCCTGGATGCAATCACTCTGTGACACAGTTACATATGCTTTCTGAGCTCAGTATTTACCATAATAAATCTGCTCCTATAATTGAGGCATATTCAGATGATCTGAACAAAATGGTCAGATGGTAGAAATGATAAGAAGTATGGCAAAAGTTCCTATTATCTGGAACCATGGCAGTATAGTGGCACCTCAACCTCAAATGATATTGCCTGCTCCAGGAGCTTAACATAAGGATTTGTGGAAACTATTAAATGCTCTTAATAAGATCAAAATTTGAGAAAGAATAAAAAAGCATCCAAAAGGACATTCTACACACTTGTTTTGAATATAGCAAAATTTAAAAGCAAATATTTAAAGCATCCCAGGCACACCTGACCTTAATGCCAGGAACTGGAGTGCTTAAAGGAGCTGCAGACAAATTAGCAGCTAGTAACCCATTAAAATGGATAAAACACTTGGAAGCTCTGTGATTTCAATGATGATGGTGCTTTTAATCTACGTTGTTTATGTTTGTATAGTCTACAGATGCAGATCCCAACCCCTGCGAGAAGTAGCTCACGGTGACAAAGCTGCCCTTGCTTTTATCTCTTTGCAAATCAAAAAAGGCAGACATGTTGGGAGGAAGCCCCCCAAAATCTGGCCATAAACTGGCCTCAAGACTGGCCATAAACAAAATCTCTGCAGCACTGTAACATGTTCATAATGGCCCTAACATCAAGTTGGAAGGTTGTAGGTTTACAGGAATGAGGGCAAGGAACACCTGGCCCACCCATGGCAGAAAACCACTTAAAGGCATTCATAAGCCACAAAAAATAGCATAAGCAATTTATCCCTTAAAGACATGTTCCTGCTGCAGTTAACTAGCCCAACCTATTCATTTAATTCGGTCCATCCCTTCATTTCCCATA
>NW_016900362.1:0-1145 GCF_001698545.2 Rhinopithecus bieti | reverse complement strand
AGGAGATCCTGAATTAGTAAGTCTGTGGTGATCATCCTCTACTCCCCATCCCCCCACCAAAATATTTTCAGAGAGCTCCACAGGTGATTCTGTTATGTATTTCCTGCCTGAGGACCACAGAGCGAGGTGGTCTCAAATTGCTTTCAATATTTATGTGCCCGTATTTAAAGTATGCCTTTCCACCAAAAGAAAACAATTTGGGTTCTTAAGTTCTAGTTTTAGAAAGTTTTGCTGGATATCAAGACATTTCTTTTTTAAACCTTCCATTAAAATTATACTAATATTTTCTTCAGAAGTAACAAATTTTCAGTGTCTACAATTTGTTAGTTTAAAAGATATCATATATAAAACCACAGCATGAACAATATTAAAGATTTATAATTCTGCGCCACACTGTAGTATGACCACTTCAAATAATTTAGACCTTTATTTTGCCTAACTTAAAATGAATATAAAGATACTTGCCTTTCTATATATTATGTAAGTAAAATATTTTAAAGAGAAATATGTTCAAGTTTTCTTTGTAAGTTAAAAGCCAAGTATTTTATTAATATAGCACCCAATAAAGTAATGATGATGAAGGCACATAAGGTATAACGAAGTTTTAATATTAGAATCTTCTTGTTCATTACAGGTTGTGCCCATCTAACATATATATATTATGTTGGATATATATTTATGTTAGATAGCTAATATATATATACAGAACAGAAAGCTTAATAGATAGATATATATATAAAACATATAATAGTGAGGAAAACAAAATATTCTCTAAATCACTTGTGGTGAGGGGTGTGTGTGTGTGTGTGTATCGAAGTTTAGACTGGGCTGGGTGTGATGGCTCACACCTGTAAATCCCAGCACTTTGGGGAGACCGAGGCGGGTGGATCACGAGGTCAGGAGATCGAGACTATCCTGACCAACACGGTGAAACTCCGTCTCTACTAAAATACAAAAAAAATTAGCCGGGGCATGGTGGCAGGTGCCTGTAGTCCCAGCTACTTGGAAGGCTGAGGCAGGAGAATGGCCTGAACCCGGGAGGCAGAGCTTACAGTGAGCGGAGATCACAGCACTGCACTCTAGCCTGGGTGACAGAGCGAGACTCCATCTCAAAAAAAAAAAAAAAAAAAAAAAAAATTTATTTA
>NW_016900361.1:0-1069 GCF_001698545.2 Rhinopithecus bieti | reverse complement strand
AACCCATCATCTACATTAGGTATTTCTCTTAATGCTCTCCCTCCTCTAGCCCCCCAACCCCTGACAGGCCCCAGTGTGTGATGTTCCTCTCTCTGTGTCCATGTGTTCTCATTGATCAACTCCCACTTATGAGTGAGAACGTGCAGTGTTTGTTTTTCTGTTTCTGTGTTAGTTTGCTGAGAATGATGGCTTCCAGCTTCATCCATGTCCCTGCAGAGGACATGAACTCATCCTTTTTTATGGCTGCATAGTATTCCATGGTGTCACATTTTCTTAATCCAGTCTATCACTGATGAGCATTTGGGTTGGTTCCAAGTCTTTGCTATTGTGAATAGTGCTGCAATAAACATATGTGAGCATGTGTCTTTATAATAGAATGATTTATAATCCTTTGGGTATATACCCAGTAATGGGATGGCTGGGTCAAATGGTATTTCTGGTTGTAGATCCTTGAGGAATCGCCACACTGTCTTCCACAATGGTTGAAGTAATTTACACTCCCACTGATAGCGTAAAAGTGTTCCTATTTCTCCCATCCTCTCCAGAATCTGTCATTTCCTGACTGTTCAATGATCGCCATTCTAACTGGTGTGAGATGGTATCTCATTGTGGTTTTAATTTGCATTTCTCTAATGACCAGTGATAAAGAGCTTTTGTTCATATGTTTGTTGGCCGCATAAATGTCTTCTTTTGAGAAGTATCTGTTCATATCCTTTGCCCATTTTGTAATTTTTTTTTATTGTAAATTTGCTTAAGTTCCTTGTACATTCTGGATATTAGCCCTTTGTTAGATAGGTAGATTGCAAAATTTTCTCCCATTCTGTAGGTTGTCTGCTCACTCTGATGATAGTTTCTTTTGCTGTGCAGAAGCTCTTTAGTTTAATTAGACCACATTTGTCAATTTTGGCTTTTGGTGCCGTTGGTTTTGGTGTTCTGGTCATGAAGTCTTTGCCCATGTGTATGTCCTGAATGGTATTGCCTAGATTTTGTCCTAGGGTTTTACGGTTGTAGTCTTATGTTTAAGTCTTGAATCCATCTTGAGTTCATTTTGTATAAGGTGTAAGGAAGG
>NW_016900360.1:0-1142 GCF_001698545.2 Rhinopithecus bieti | reverse complement strand
ATTTCTGCAGAACCATGATAAAATATGTCTTCAAACATTTTCAATACTAAAATGTATCATGAAACCTATTTTAGCAATAATAGTTTTTTAATTTATTGTAATTGAATTCATACCTGAAAGACTGAAATGTCTTCAAATTTATAGATTGTTTTACATAATTACGTCTATAAGCACTCTGAATTTTGGCCTTTTATTTAAGCAAATTTTAATCCATTAATTTACTGTATCTGATCATATAAGATTGCTTTAAAGAGAACTTAAAAAAATTATTCTTGTTCTTATGTGCTACATCGTCTTTAAGTTAGTAAATGAGATATGATTATTGTACCTTTATCTTGCATAAGGACATTATTTAGTCACAACATTTTCCAAGCTCAGTAATTGTCTTACTGACTTCTTGCTGTTAAAACTTTTATTTTCACTATTTTTTTAAAATTATACTTTAAATTCTAGGGTACATGTGCACAACCTGCAGGTTTGTTACATATGTATACATGTGACATGCTGGTTTGCTGCACCCATTAACTCATCATTTATATTAGGTATTTTCATAATGCTATCCCTCCCCATCCCTCCACCCCACGACAGGCCCTGATGTGTGATGTTCTCCGCCCTGTGTCCAAGTGTTCTCATTGTTCAATTCCCACCTATGAGTGAGAACATGCGGTGTTTGGGAATGCAGCTCCTCACCAGCAATGGAACAAAGCTGGATGGAGAATGACTTTGACAAGTTGAAAGAAGAAGGATTCAGACAATCAAACTTCTCTGAGCTAAAGGAGGAAGTTCGAACCCATGGCAAAGAAGTTAAAATCTTGAAAAAAGATTAGACGAATGGCTAACTAGAATAACCAATGCAGAGAAGTCCTTAAATGACCTGATGGAGCTGAAAATCATGGCATGAGAACTACATGATGAATGCACAAGCTTCAGTAGTTGATTCGATCAACTGGAAGAAAGAGTATCAGAGATGGAAGATCAAATGAATGAAATGAAGTGAGAAGAGAGGTGTAGAGAAAATAAAGTAAAAGAAATGAACAAAGCCTCCAAGAAATATGGGACTATGTGAAAAGACCAAATCTATGTCTCACTAGTGTACCTGAAAGTGACAGGGAAAATGGAAACAAGTTGGAAAACAGTTTTAG
>NW_016900359.1:0-518 GCF_001698545.2 Rhinopithecus bieti | reverse complement strand
ACACCCATACCATACACACACTACATACACCACATATGCACACTACACACCCACACCCAGTACACACCATAGATGCTACACATACGCACCACACAAATGCACAGACACCTGTGAGCACCGACTTCCCAGGTAGTCAGCCCACCATGCTGATCTGTGGTCAGTATCTGAAGGGCAAACAAGGGCTTAAACTAGCACCGGGCCTAATTTCAGAGGCTATTATGCAACTGGGTAGCCAAGTGTAACAACATCCTGTGCTACTTCCAAGAGCACAATGGCCAGGCCCCGTCCTGAGGAGGCAGACCAGGAGGTGGGAAGACATTGGGAGGCACTAATTTTACCAAAATAAAGTGGGGCATTCCATATTCTGGAAAGTGTGATTGGTGCTGACTGTGTGACTGTGAAAAGGAGGGTCAACCTCAGCATTAAATGAGCGCTCTTATTGTTTGGGGCATTTTTTAAAGCAAGTGATACTAATTTTTTTTAGTAAATTGTGATTTACAGTTTTCTGAGAACAACCC
>NW_016900358.1:0-1206 GCF_001698545.2 Rhinopithecus bieti | reverse complement strand
CTCAGACTTCAGGTGTGGTCACTGATGGTTGCTGGACCTACTGGACACATGGGGTCCTTCGTCTGGGAGTGGAGCGGAGATCCCTCTGCCCTCAGGCAGTTGTGGAAAATGAAGGAGCCTTGGAGGGCTGCCTGGAGGGTGATGATCGTCCCTCCTGGTCAAAGGGGCTTGGGGACTGGAACCCTCCCACAGTGTCCCATTCTCTCTATCTGATCCTCTAGAGGCCTTATCCTCCCTTTGCCCCAAGTATTCCTGGCAGGGACGGTCCCCCCGGGTGTTCTCTAGGACTATGGCCCCAGAGTTCTCTTGTTCTTTCTTGATGACCCAGGAAAACAAAGTCCCCTCCTGTATTGACAGCTAGAAATTGTGGTGGCCGCCATCCTCCACCTGAGACGGGGTCTCCACGAGCACAGAGGCTGCTCTGGAGTCAATAGATCATCTTTTCCTCAAACCAAACTGCTTGGCTAGTGTTGTTCCTGAAGCGGCTTCACTGGCCAGAGTGCGTGAGAATTGGGGCAGAATGAAGCAGTCACCAGATGTCTTGCTTCCTACAGAAAACTGAGTATCTTCCTGGTTTCTGAACGATCCTAAGAGACATCCGGTCCCTGACTCCACCTGCCTCCAGATGCCCAGAACAGCCCATCGTGGGCCCTTCACCCTCAACAAGTGGACATTGTTTGTCCTGCCGGGGCAGGTGTGTGTCCGCCTTGGGGTGTTCGGGGACAATGGGCCTCTCTGTCCAGGTCCCCATGTGCTCAAGTCCTCAGGAAGGAACCCACCAGTGGTTGGAGGACTCTAGAGATCCAGTCAGGGGTGGGGCCACTTAGTCTGGCCCCTTGTCATCTGGGAGGGGTGGTGGAATGGGGCTCACCAGACTGGAGTGTGTCTGGCAGTGCAGTGGGTATGGTTCGGCTGTGCTCTGGAGAGCATAAGAAAGAAAAGGATCTCTTGCATGAAAATTGCATGTTGCAGGAAGAAATTGCCTTGCTGAGACTGGAAATAGATACAATAAATAATCAGAACCAGCAAAAGGAAAAGAAATATTTTGAAGATATTGAGGTTGTGAAAGAAAAGAATGATAACCTTCAAAAAATTATAAAACTAATGAGGAAAATTAACAAAACAATACTGCAGTACAGTGGACATCTGAACGATCTGACAGCTGAGAACAAAATACTCAATTCTGAACTGGAAAATGAGAAACAC
>NW_016900357.1:0-1136 GCF_001698545.2 Rhinopithecus bieti | reverse complement strand
CCACTGTGCAGTTAAATCTCAGACTGCTGTGCTAGCAATGAGGGAGGCCCCATGTGCGTGTGACCCTCTGAGCCAGGCGTGGGATATAATCTACTGATGTGCCATTTGCTAAGACCCTTGGAAAAGTGTAGTATTAGGGTGGGAGTGACCCAATTTTCCAGGTGCTGTGTGTCATGGTTTCCCTTGGCTAGGAAAGGGAATTCCCTTCCCCTTGCACTTCCTGTGTGAAGTGATGCCTTGCCCTGCTTTGGCTTTCACTTGGTGGGCTGTACCCACTGTCCCGCACCCACTGTCTGACATGCCCCAGTGAGATGAACCCAGTACCTCAGTTGGAAATGCAGAAATCACCTGTCTTCTCTGTCGCTCATGCTGGGAGGGGTAGCCTGGAGCTGTTCTTATTCAGCCATCTTGGAATGGCCTCTGATTTTTTTTATTATGGCTAGCAGATATTTGGGAATGTTAGCACAGGACTTTGAATGAACTTTGCTTCTAAGAGACGTTACTATTCCTAATTAGATGGGGAGGAAACTCTTTGAAGAGGAACCTCTACTTTACTGTTTACCCTGGGAACTGAGAATGCTGTGTTCAGAGTGATTGCTGAAAACATGGCTAATACACAACTTCCATATTATAATAAAATGTCATAAATATTACTCTGCCTCAGAAAAGCTTTTACTAAAAGATTATCTATAGTAACCAATTTGAGTTCATGGGAAATTTCAATATTCCAGATAATTCAGACAGTTAAATGTCAATAAAATCTCAAAATATTTGAATAAGATAAAGTCTTCTTAGTGAAGAATTTTGTATTACTGGTAAATTTAGGAAAAAATAGAAAACCAGGATGACTGCAGTGGCTCATGCCTGTAATCTCAGCACATTGGGAGGCTGAGGCAGGTGGATCACCTGTAGTCTGGAGTCCAAAACCAGCCTGGCTAACATGGTGAGACCCCATGTCTACTAAAAGTACAAAAAATTAGCCAGGCGTGGTGGCAGGCACCTGTGATCCCAGCTACTGGGGAGGCTGAGGTAGAAGAAATGCTGGAACCTTAGGGGCAGAAGTTACAGTGAGCCAAGATTGTGCCATTGCACTCCAGCCTGGGCAACAAGAGCAAAACTTTCCAAAAAAAAAAAAA
>NW_016900356.1:0-625 GCF_001698545.2 Rhinopithecus bieti | reverse complement strand
CACTGTCTTGTTTTTTACCTACACCCCATACAATTTCTCTCTCCACTGAACTACAGTGATATGATCAAGGCTTCGATTACTGGGTATTAGCACATTGACTGACAATCACTGCACCTTTACCAGGATGTCCCAGGCCTACCCAATATAGCATGTCTGTAACATCTCCAATTCAAACTCTGCACAAAATATTTGTATAGAACCAGAAATACTCTGCAATGGAATTCTTACAAGTAGCAACTGCATTTAGAATTTACCCATTACAGTGCTTCCACCTGTAAAGTAGAATCATCCCCTAGCTCCAAACTTACACTATTGTTACATCTCATCCTTTTCTAACCAGAGGTAGACTAAAACAAAGCAAACTGCTAAATAGTATTATGACTTTCCTGAAATGATTTTCTACAATCTAAAAAACCAAAATAAATAAAATGATTAGATAATTTAAGATATATTGAGATCACCTTAATATTAAGGAGAGTTGGTTTTCACACTCCACCAGAAATCTGTATTCCTGGAATGAAATGAATATTATTTTATTGGTTTATTGTAAAGGAAGATAGAAGCATTAACATTATTTAATGCCTTTCACAGTTGATAAAGATTATACAGAAAACTTTTTATTCAA
>NW_016900355.1:0-358 GCF_001698545.2 Rhinopithecus bieti | reverse complement strand
TTCAAGACCAGCCTGGCCAACGTGGTGAAACCCAGTCTCTATTAATAATACAAAAAATTGGGCCGGGCGCGGTGGCTCAAGCCTGTAATCCCAGCACTTTGGGAGGCCGAGACGGGCAGATCACGAGGTCAGGAGATCGAGACCATCCTGGCTAACACGGTGAAACCTCGTCTCTACTAAAAGAATACAAAAAACTAGCCGGGCGAGGTGGCGGGCGCCTGTAGTCCCAGCTACTCAGGAGGCTGAGGCAGGAGAATGGCGTAAACCCGGGAGGCGGAGCTTGCAGTGAGCTGAGATCTGGCCACTGCACTCCAGCCTGGGCGGCAGAGCAAGACTCCGTCTCACACACACAAAAAAA
>NW_016900353.1:0-1070 GCF_001698545.2 Rhinopithecus bieti | reverse complement strand
ATTATATATTATATATATTTGTATAATATTATCTATGTATATGTATATTTTGTATATATATATATGTGAGAAGTTCATTGGTTCTGTTCAGAAAGGCAGGGACAACTCAAAGCAGGGATGGGGCTTCCAGGTCACCGGAAGGTGAGAGACAGATGGTGGCATTCTTTTGAGTTTCTGGTAAGTCTTTCCAAAATAGAATGGGAGGCAGATTTGCCCTGACCAGTTCCAAGCTTGAATTTTCCCTTTAGCTCAATAATTTTGGGGTCCCAAGGTATTTTCCTTTCACAGGGTCTATCCGCATAATCCAGGTGAATCTTTGCACCTGTAAAGGCCCTTCTACCATGTAAAGTAACCCATTTATAGGTTCTTGGGATTAGGATGTGGATATCTTTGGGGCCACCAGTTGGCTTATCACAAAACACATTTCTTTGAGGGCAGAATGAACTCTGTTCTCTGGAGTTCTCACACATTCTGCCCTCCAGCAGGTCAGATCAAGCCGGCGTGAAGGGCTGAGACACCAGTGAATTATTATTTGGGGCCAAGGCTCCCATCAAGATAGTGGTGGAAATTGGGAGCAGAGAGCCACTAATGGGCTTCTCCTTTGACCTGTCCTCCAAAACCATACCTATAATTTTACCCGAGGAAATGCACTTCAGCATGGTGATTATCTCCATTTTAAAAGGAGAAACGTTTATCTGGCTCCCCGGTAATACATATTCATTGTGAAAACACGTGCCTTCATCTCCCTTCCAGCCCCAGCACACAGAGCAGACTCTAGCCTCATGGACTTTGCTCTTGCTGGTCCCTGTACCTGGAATGCCTTTCCCCTAAATATCCACATGAATCGACCCTTGCCTCCTCTATGTCCCTCCTCAAATGTCACCTTCTCAATGTGACTTTCCCTGAAGTATTTATTTATTTATTTATTTATTTATTTATTTATTTATTTTATGTTTTATTTATTTTTTAAGATGAAGTCTCACTCTGTCACCCAGGCTGGAGTGCAGTGGTGCGATCTCAGTTCACTGCAACCTCCTCCTCCCAGGTTCAAGCGATTCTCCTGCCTCAGC
>NW_016900352.1:0-1499 GCF_001698545.2 Rhinopithecus bieti | reverse complement strand
TGAAATATATTTTATATTTATGTATATTTATGTATTAAATTATATGGTATATGTATTACATATATAAAGCCATTTCAGCTTGACCTTCTAAATGTTTTCCAGAAAATATCATTTTGTTCTATTCCTACTATGTTCCCAGTTTTAAATACTTATTATTTGCCTTCTGGGCCACTCATGCAATTCCTTAAATTCAGTATTTTCTCTCTTAAATTAATCTTTCTATTAGTCACTATCATGATTTATCTAAAATCTAAATGTTCCCTTGGTTTAAAGCTCTTTAATGACCTACATTACTTACACTACAGGCTTGAGCTCCTTAACAAAGTAATAAAGAAGTAACTCCTGCTTATCTTTCAATCTCATCTCCAATAACATCATGCGTTGCTTTTAAACCGTGAAATACCTAAGTATAATAGTTTTACTACTTTACATAGAGCATAATGATTTTGTTTGTTTGCTTGCTTTGGATTTTGGGGATTTTAAAATCTCTATGGTTTGTAATCAGAATTTTCTTCTCACCTTAGGCTTCAATATTTCAAGACTAAGCTTGGGTGTCACCTTTTCCTTGAAGCTTTCTCTTGTCCCCAAGACGGTGGGAGTGCAGTGGTGCAGTCATGACTCATTGCAGCTTTGAACTCCTGGGCTCAAAGGATCCTCCCACTTCAGTTTCCTGAGCAGCTGTGTTTACAGGCGTAGGGTACTGCACTCAGCCCCATGCATTCTTTAATGCCTTCTACTTATCTCTAGCCTTATTCTGAATATTTTGGTTTATATTTTTTGTCCGTTAGACAGTGAGCTCCATGAAGGCATGAACTATGTTTTATTTATCTGCCAATCCTAACACATTGCTTGGTGGATAGCTGTTGAATGGATGATGGAATGGAGACATTCTTGATCACTTCTAACTGCTCTTGAGAAAAAAATGTGTTAAGTTCTTGGGCAAGAGTGAATGAGCTAAAGTCCTCAGACCTGCTCTTGCTTCATTCTTTTCTGCATTGTTCATTTGCTTTACCAATTCCACCTTTCCCCTTTTTTTTAGATTTTAAAATCTAATTCTTCTTCAGAGGTTTTTTTTTCTTAGAGTTTTAAATTAATTCCAGAAATTAAAGATTTGGGGATGATCTTCACCACCTTTATTTCTGTAGCACCAAACATGATTGTATTTAATTTTCTACTGGAAAGTCTGTGCAATTCAAGAACATAAGGGATTCCTCTCCAATATAAACATGGTGAAACTCTTTGCTTTAATTTTCTCTTACTTAGTTATAAAAGGGAAAGGGATAATATATGCAACTTGGATTCTTGATCTTTTGATATAATTTCTAACTTTAATATTACCTTAAAACATCCTACCCCACTGGACAGAAAAAATTAATTACTTTGGCATTTCTTCTTGCACTACAATAATGTACAAGGAGCTGAAATACAATGAATAGGATCTAATCCTGCCTTCAGGAGGTTTATAGACTTGTAAAGAAATAAGACAAGAACCTGTAATT
>NW_016900351.1:0-1067 GCF_001698545.2 Rhinopithecus bieti | reverse complement strand
AACGTGTGGTGTTTGGTTTTCTGTTCCTGTGTTAGTTTGCTGAGAACGATGGTTTCCAGCTTCGTCCATGTCCCAGCAAACAACATGAACTCATCCTTTTTTATGGCTGCATAGTATTCCATGGTGTATATGTGCCACATTTTCTTTATCCAGTCTATCATTGATGGGCATGTGGGTTGGTTCCAAGTCTTTGCTATTGTGAACAGTGCTGCAATAAACATAGGTGTGCATGTGTCTTTATAGTAGAATGATTTATAATCCTTTGGGTATATACCCAGTAATGGGATTGCTGGGTCAAATGGTATTTCTAGTTCTAGATCCTTGAGGAATCGCCACATTTTAAAGATCGCCATTCTAACTGGCATAAGACGGTATGTCATTGTGGTTTTGATTTGCATTTCTCTAATGACCAGTGATGATGAGCTTTTTTCCATATGTTTTTTGGCTGCATAAATGTCTTCTTTTGAGAAGTACCTGTTCATATCCTTTGCCCACTTTTGATGAAGTTATTTTTTCTTGTAAATTTGTTTAAGTTTTGTAGATTCTGGATATTAGCCCTTTGTCAGATGGATAGATTGCAAAATTTTCTCCCATTCTGTAGGTTTCCTTTTCACTCTGATGATAGTTTCCTTTTGCTGTGCAAAATCTCTTTAGCTTAATTAGATCCCATTTGTCAATGCTAACTATTGTTGCCATTGTTTTGGTGTTTTAGTCTTGAAGTCTTTGCCCATGCCTGTGTCCTGAATGGTATTGCCTAGGTTTTCTTCTAGGGTTTTGTGGTGTTAGGTCTTAAGTTTAAGTCTCTAATCCATCTTAATTCTTGTATAAGGTGTAAGGAAAGGATCCAGTTTCAGCTTTCTGCATATGGCTAGCCAGTTTTCCCAACACCATTTATTAAATAGGGAATCCTTTCCCCTTGCTTGTTTTGTCAGATTTGTCAAGGATCAGATGGTTGTAGATGTGTGGTGTTATTTCTGAGGCCTCTGTTCTGTTCCATTGCTCTATATTATCTGTTTTGGTACCAGTACCGTGCTGTTTTGCTTACTGTAACCTTGTAGTATAGTTTG
>NW_016900350.1:0-3139 GCF_001698545.2 Rhinopithecus bieti | reverse complement strand
CTCCACACCTTGCAGAAGACCCCGATCTTGCAGAAAGACTTGCCATGAGGCAGTTTCTCATCTGCCTCCCTGATTTCACTAAGGCATGGAACTTTCCACTTTGTTCCTTTCAGATAAAACTGCTTAGCTGCAGCCTAGAGTCCACTTCTCAAAACAAAGCAACTCACCACTCATGTTATCATCTGACCCCGCTAGTTTGGTATCATCCTGTGGAATTGGGGATATAAGCAGCTAATACCATGCTGATCTTGCTTTGCCATCTGTGTAGGTAATAAACTGTTTAAATCCATTAGGGTGTCCTTACCAGCCAAATCTACAAAAGTGAGGCAAGACTACATAGCAGCTACCACTACATTGCTGCTTAGGGACTGGCTGACCATGTGACCATATAGAACCTTCTAGGGGATGCTAATGATTTAGATTCGAAGAGCTATGGGAAGCCACTGAAGTGTGTTAACCAAAGAGGGGCATAATCAGATTTGCGTTTTGAAAAAAACATCACTATGTGGAGTGTAATATGGAGAACAGATTTGAGATAAGACAGAAAGGATGCAAGAAAACCAGTAGAGGTCTAAGCAGAAATGATGGTAACTCCAGAGTGGTGGTGGAGGTAGAGTTACAGAGAATAGACTGATTTGAGATATAGAGAAGGTAAAATATTTTAATGCAGAATCTTGTGGAATGATTTTCTTTCTTGAGCAGCATATTGCTTCTCCTGAAGTTTTGCAGCCTTCCTTTTAGTCTAGCAATATCTACCTTGTTTGTTTAAGTTCACTCAATAGTTCAAGGGTAAAAGCAAATACATGGGAATGCCTCATCCATTTATTCTCCCTCACAGATGCCTCCTTCCTTGAGCCCTCTATCTGCTTCCTAATGCAATCTAGACCTGCCCTATAACTGTAATCTTTGAACTTTCTTTCATTAAGTTCTTGGGCTGAATCTACTACAAATGGATTCCTGGGCTTTTCTTTCTTGTTTTACTGGTGATCAGTTTCAAGCAACTGCCTAAGAAAGGATGTGTGAGAATAAAATTGTCTGAATCTTTGAATGTATTAAGGTTATCTTTACATTACTTTCATATTTAGTAGTTTGGCTGGGCATAGAACATAAAGTTGAAAATCATTTTCCCTTGGAATTTTATATTTTATTACTAGTTTTAGGGGCAGGGTCTCACTCTGTCACCCAGGCTGGAGTGCAGGTGTGAGATCACAGCTCACTGCAGACTTGAACTCTTGGGCTCAAGCGATCCTGCCTTCTCATCCTTCCAAGTAGCTGGGATTACAGGTACAAACCACGGCACCTGGCTTCCCCTGGAATTTTAAATCAATTGACTTTTAGCATCCAACTTTGCTCACAAAAGACTATTGCAATTTTTTATTTTGTTCCTAGTAAGCATTTATAATTTTATCTTTCTCCACAATGTTCTGAAATATCGCAATCATGTTTTATTTGTAGACCTTTCATTCAGCCTAACTAGCATTAAGTAAGCCTTTTAATGTGAAGATTTCTGTCTCACTTCAGTTCTAAAAGTTTTCTCAAATTATTTCTTCTGATTTGTTTGTTCTTTCTTCAACACTTACAAGTTGGATACTGGGCTCTTAAATTGCCTCCTTTTCTCTTATATTTTCTGTCTCCTTGACTTTTGCTTTCATTGAGAAGGTATTGACTTTATATTCAAGCCCTCCAGTTTTCTTTCCAAACATAATTTTGCTTCTCTGTGCTTGCTTTGGTTCTTTTATTTTAAAATGGCATCCTATTCAGTTTTGTGGTTGCAATTTAATATTTAATTTCTCTGAGGTTACTAAAGTTTTATATTAGGTTTTGTTATATTCCTGAATTATCCTGTTGCTCTTTCATCCATTTTCTATTTACTTACTTTGGACTTTCACACATTCTACATTTTCCTCAAATGTCTAGTCACCCTTGGTTCTCTGCCTATAAGGTTCCTACCATATCTCCATTTCACATATGAGAAAATTAATTCTTACAGAGGTTCAGTAAGATGCTTAAGACTATGCTGTTAGTAAGTAGCAAATTTGAGATTCTAATTCAAGGTAGTCTAATTCCAGAGCCTGATCTATCAACAATTCTCTCTCTAGTTGTACCAGTTGTTTTAGTTCTCCCAAAGAATTTATTTAAGTTATTTAGAGACGGGAACTACTGTTTTGAGGTGGGAAGACTCGGAAGAAAAGCTTTGCAAGTTTACTAAAGAGCTTCTAAAAAAGATGCATGTCTAAACGCTGCCACAAGGTGGTGCACAATGACTATGCACACATTTGCTCCCAGTGGCAACAACTATGATCTGGGAATCTAATTGGAGAGATTTTGAGGGCTCCCAAAATTTCAAGGCAAAGTTGGCAAATCTTGTCAGGAACGAGGACTGTATGCAAGTTTTGTTTGTTTATATAATACTAGCAAATGGGTACTACCTGACGAAATCTTTTGCTGTATTTTGTTACACATGGTACTTCGAAAATAAAAGTGCTCCCCTCTACCCTGCCGCCCTCCCTACCTCCCGAGAATTGTCTGAATTTGTCTTATTAGCAAATATAAGCTTACAGATACTGGTAATTAGAAAGATAAGGTTCTCAGAAAAAAATTAATCTAAGCTGTACTCTTCTCTTTTGAGAAAAGTCTGGCTCTGTCACCCAGGCAGGAGTGCAGCGGCACCATCTCAGCTCACCGAAACTTCGGCCTCCTGGGTTCAAGCGATCCTCCCATCTCAGCCCCTCAGTAGCTGGAACTACAGGCATGCGCCACCACACCCAGTTAATTTTGTATTTTTTGTAGAGACAGGGTTTGTAGAGACCAGCCATGTTGCCCAGGCTGGTCTCGAACCTGTAAGCTCAAGCAATCCACCCACCTCGGCCTCCCAAAGTGCTGAGACTACAGGTGTGAGTCACCGCGCCCAGCCTAAGCTGTACTCTTAAGTATACTCCAAAGATAGCAGATTCCATATTCCATCACTGTCATCATCTGAGATGCAAATATTTTCATAGTTTTGCCACATATTATATTACTTGTTATAAAGTCTCCAGTTCCAAGCATTTAAAGTAAATTTATTAATAATATCAAATAGAAATGTATTGAAAGAAAATACTTAAAATTACTTTAACAGGGTCATTAACAGGTGGCGGGG
>NW_016900349.1:0-416 GCF_001698545.2 Rhinopithecus bieti | reverse complement strand
CTGTCTCAGGTAGTTCTTGATAGCAGTGTGAGAATGAACTAATACACTCGTGTGTGTGTGTGTATGTGTGTGTGTGTATGTGTGTGTGTGTATGTGTGTGTGTGTATGTGTGTGTGTGTGTATGTGTATGTTTATGTGTGTGTGTGTATATATTTTTTTGAGACAGGGTTTTGCTGTGTTTCGTAGGCTGGACTCTTAACTCCTGGGCTCAAGTGAGTCTCCCGAGTAGCAGAGATTACAGGCATGTGCCATGATGCCCAGGTTACTCCCATATTTTCTTCTAAGAATTTAATGTTTTATATTTTAGCTCTTACATGTAGGTCTTTGATCCATTTTGAGTTAATTGCCATGTATCATGTAAGGAAGGGGTCTAGCTTCATTCTTTTGTATGCAGATATGCAGTTGTCACAGCACCA
>NW_016900348.1:0-1499 GCF_001698545.2 Rhinopithecus bieti | reverse complement strand
GTGTGTGTGTTTGTGAGTCCCGAGGTGGCTATGTGTGTACCTGTGTCTCCCTATGTGTCCCTCTTTCTGTATGTCACTGTGCGTCTCTACATATAGGTCTGTGTATCCCCGGGTAGCTGTGTGTGGGCCATCTGGTGTGCTAAGGACCCCAGGATGCTGCACCCTGGCTGCCCCTGCTGTTGAGAGGACTAGAGTGAACTGAGGGGCTCCTGGAGCTGGGTGCTGGCCCCTGCCTCTGTCTTGGCTGCAAAACCATGGAGATTAGGAAGAGGTTGCGCCCTTGCTGAAAGAGACCCCAGAGCATCCCCAGGACCAGACCCAAACCTCAACAGGGGCTGGTGGAGGCAACAAGGCCCTTTGGTGGTCACTTGGTCTCCACGCGTTTCTCTTGTCTTCATAGTTGTATGTCTGTCTCTCTCTGTGCATGTCAAGGGCCAAGTCCAAAATGGGGCCGGTGTTTGCGGGAACGGTTAGAGAAGATTGGACTCAACCTGCCAGCTGGCCGTCGCAAGGCTGCCAATGTGACGCTGCTGACTTCGCTAGTGGAAGGTGAGTGAAGCCTGAAGGTGGGCATGGGAGTGGCTGCGAGGGCCAGTGAGTTGTCTGGTGTGACTGTCTCTAATGCAGGAGGGTGTGTTGAGTGGTGTGTGTATCCGTGTAAGTGTTGCAGTATCTGTGTGCATGCTCTCTGTCATGCGGAAGGCTTGTTTGTGATTTCTGTGTGTAGTCTTTGTACATGTGTGCATGCATGTGCAATGGAGACCTTGCAGTGTGTGTGTATGTGTGTGTGGGTGTGAGTGTGTCAGTGGGGAGTAGCCAGTGTTTGGATGTGGTAAAGTGATGAAGGGGTCACAGCCCCTGGAGATTGGTGCCTCTGGAATACATGGTGGGCCCAGATCCCATCTCTGAGCTCAGAGCCCAACCCTAATGGCCCCAAGGGAGGGCAATGGAATTGGGGCTGGAGCTGGGCTGGGAAGGAAAAGTCAGAGGGGCATCTACAGAGGCAGGATGGAGCAGGATCCCCTGGCCAGGGGTCAGAGGTTCAAAGCTGTGTTCCAGGCGCAGAGGTACACCTGGCAGTAGTGACAGCTCCCCTCCCCCCAGGAGAGGCCGTGCACCTGGCCCGAGACTTCGGTTACGTCTGTGAGACCGAGTTCCCAGCCAAGGCAGCCGCCGAGTACCTGTGCCGACAGCATGCTGACCCGGGGAGCTGCACAGCCGCAAGAGCATGCTGCTGGCCGCCAAGTGAGTGAGGGCATCACGCACAGGCACACATGGCTGCCATGCACAGACAGACATGTATGGGCACAATGGACACCACTGTGTACACGGGCAGTGGGCACACACATGTATGTGTGAGCCACTGTGTACATCAGCAGTGAGCACACACATACATGCGTGCCACTCTGTACATGAGCACTGAGCACACACACATACCTGCGCGCCGCTGTGTACATGAGCAGTGAGCACACACACGTACGTGCAGCCCATGTGGCACC
>NW_016900347.1:0-1502 GCF_001698545.2 Rhinopithecus bieti | reverse complement strand
ACAATAAGGTAGAAATGGAAACACCGAAATAGTCTATAAACTATCTAAATACTGTCACTACATGATTTTCATATTAATGCACTCATCTCTCTCCCTGTCAAAACTTCTGGCTGCTTTGCTGAGTCCTATCAAATAATTATTGGGGACTCATTTTCTGGAATGAACAGAGGGCAGGATCGACTTCTCTGAAGCTGAAGTTTAGAGGAATGTCTGTATTTGAAATCTCACTTGTATAACACCCAGCCATCTTATTGCCCATGATTCTTGTGGACAAGAAACCAACCAAGGCATGTGTTTGAATGATTACAGTCTCTAACCTGGGCCCGAGACTGGTAAATTGCCAGGTGCTGACTCCTCACCAAAAGCATTTCTGCCTGGCTCAGTCTTAATTGTCACAGCTGTTTCTCTGAGTACGTATGGGATGTGGTGCCCTAGTTCTTCCTAGGAATGTGCTTCTTGAATGAAGGAAACATGTTATCTTGTTCTTATCTGATTATATGTTTATAAATGCATACCTACTTCTAACCTTGTCCACAGGCCAATTTTGGGTCAGCTGAAGGCACTCATTTGTTGTCTTAACTTTAGAAACTCTGTCCCAATAATTTAAGAAAGCCTAATGAGTAAAAGCCATCAAATTTCCAGGGAGAATTTTTTTTTTTAATACACAAGGTGTTATTAAGCAGAGTAACTTGACTTGTACTTTTCCCTTTCATTTTCCATAGGCTACAGACTGAATGTTTGAGGTCCCCTGACCCCAGTTCATATGTTGAAGCTCTAATTTCCCAGATGATGGTATTAGGAGGCGGGGCCTTTTGGAGGTGATTAAGTCATGAAGGTAAAGCCCTCATAAGTGGAATTAATGCCCTTATAAAAGAGACTCCCCCCAAGAGCACGCATCATCTTTCCACCAGGTGAGGATATAATGAGAAGATGGTTGTCTGCAACCAGAAGAGGGCTTGCACCAGGAACAAAATCAGCCGGCACTTCATCTTGGACTTCCCAGCCTAAAGAACTGGGAGGAATACATGTCTACTGTCTAAGCCACCCAGTCTATGGTACATTGTTACAACAGCCCGAACAGACTAAGACATCAACTAAAATGTCCATTCGCAACTGAAAGTGAACTATATTAATTATTTGTATATTACAAATAATATACAAAACATACCCACGATTTTATTTCTCCTTAAATTCTATGTATAACAATCCTCTGGGAAACTGAATACTTTTCTTCCTTCATTGCCAGTAAAGATACCCTGTGATCTTGAGAGTTCTGCTATCAGTGGAGAGTAATCATTAAACAGAAAGCACCCCGTGTGCAGTAAAAGACTGTGCACATAGTTCTAGTTATACCACCCCGGATTGCTTATTTGCTGAAGAATCCCAACTCTTGGGCTGGCTAACTTAGGTTAAAGAGCCAGACCATCAATATCATATACAAAAAGCAGGAATATTTTTTATTTAAGTGTTAATTTTCATTTAAAATATTTTATATTTTAAAG
>NW_016900346.1:0-388 GCF_001698545.2 Rhinopithecus bieti | reverse complement strand
CCGTCTCAGGTAGTTCTTGATAGCAGTGTGAGAACGAACTAATACACTCGTGTGTGTGTGTGTATGTGTGTGTGTATGTGTGTGTGTGTGTGTATGTGTATGTTTATGTGTGTGTGTGTATATATTTTTTTGAGACAGGGTTTTGCTGTGTTTCGTAGGCTGGACTCTTAACTCCTGGGCTCAAGTGAGTCTCCCGAGTAGCAGAGATTACAGGCATGTGCCATGATGCCCAGGTTACTCCCATATTTTCTTCTAAGAATTTAATGTTTTATATTTTAGCTCTTACATGTAGGTCTTTGATCCATTTTGAGTTAATTGCCATGTATCATGTAAGGAAGGGGTCTAGCTTCATTCTTTTGTATGCAGATATGCAGTTGTCACAGCACCG
>NW_016900345.1:0-297 GCF_001698545.2 Rhinopithecus bieti | reverse complement strand
TTATTTTAGAGAACAAGGGAAGACAACTGTAAGGTCGGACTGCCTGTGGAGTCGGGCAAAACAGCCATATATTTCTTCTTGCAGAGAGCCTATAAACGGACTTGCAAGTAGGAGAGATATCACGAAATTCTTTTCCTGGCAAAGAATATTAATATTAATACTCTGGGAAAGGAATGCATTCCTAGGGGAGGTCTATAAATGGCCACTCTGGGAGTGTCTGTCTTATGCAGTTGAGATAAAGACTGAGATACGCCCTGGTCTCCTGCAGTACCCTGAGGCTTACTAGGATGGAGAAAA
>NW_016900344.1:0-1003 GCF_001698545.2 Rhinopithecus bieti | reverse complement strand
TTTTTGAGACAGAGCCTCTGTCACCCAGGCTGGAGTGCAGTGGCATGATCTTGGCTCACTGCCACCTCCACCTCCTAGGTTCAAGTGATTCTTGTGCCTCAGCCTCCCGAGTAGCTGGGATTACAGGCATGTGCCACCACACTCAGCTAATTTTATATTTTAGTAGAAATGGGGTTTCGCCATGGTGTCCAGGCTTGTCTTGAACTCCTGACCTCAAGTGATCTGCCTGCTTTGGCCTCCCAAAGTGCTGGGATTACAGGCAGGAGCCATCATGTTTGGCCAGATTTTAACTAGTTATTAGCAAGAAAAGACTTTCCTGTACATTGTAAGATGTTTAGCAGTATTTCTGACCTCTGTCCATTAGATACCAGTGGCAAACCCCACCCACTCCTAGTTGTAACAACCAGAAATGACAGCCAAATATATCTACAGACAGTGCTAAGTGTCCCAGGTGAGGGGGGCAAGTAAAATAACTTTTCCTTTTAAGCATTACTGCTCTAGAAAAAACATTAGCATGTTTCCACTTTCAGACATCAAATATATCATCTAGTTTTATAGTTTTAATAGTCAGGTAGAATCAGAAGATCATTACAAAATAAATTTGATGCTGTTATTCCCATATAAACTAGGAGGTCAGTTTCTATTGCTTTAGTCTTGTCCTCTGTGATTATAAGAATTTTAAAACTTAAGATAAATTTAATTATGATACCTTGTTATTTTGATAAAACCTAAGCTCCTTCTGGAAAAGCAAATACAGCCATATTCTTGGAAGTTATTAAGTGTAATCTTGGCCAACAATTATGGCATTGCTGAAATGTTCTTCAAAGGTAGGATCTGAGGGAAAGTATGCAGAATACTCAGACTTCAGAGTTTTCTTGAAGTTCATGATGTAATTTTATCTATAAATTAGGAAATGATGAAATTCCATTGTGTATCAATTCAGATACATAGTGGTATAATATCCCGAAATGTGTGTTTAAAAAACTATCTGGGTGTTGTAATT
>NW_016900343.1:0-1800 GCF_001698545.2 Rhinopithecus bieti | reverse complement strand
ATTATATAATTACCCTTTTGTCTCTTTCAACTGCTCTTGCTTTAAAGTTTGTTTTGTCTGATATAAGAATAGCTCCTCTGCTCACTTTGGTGTCCATTTGCATGAAATGCCTTTTCCACCCCTTTACTTTGCATTTTGTGGGTCCTTATGTGTTACGTGAGTCTTCTGAAGGCAGCAGATAGTTGGTTGGTGAGTTCTTATCCATTCTCCAGTACTGTATCTTCTAAGTGGAGCATTTGTTCCATTTACATTCAATGTTAGTATTGAAATGTGAGGTACTGTTGCATTCATCATGCTCTTTGTTCCCTATGTACTTTGTTTTGTTTGTTTGTTTTGCTTTTAACTTGTATTTTGTTTTATAGGTCCTGTGTGATTTATGCTTTAAAGTCATTCTGTTTTGATGTGTTTCCAGGATTTGTTTCAAGATTTAGAGCTCCTTTAGCAGTTCCTGTAGTGATTGTTTGATAATAGCAAATTCTCTCAGCATTTGTTTATCTGAAAATGACTGTATCTTTCCTTCATATATGATGCTTAGTTTCACTGGGCACAAAATTCTTGACTGATAATTGTTTTGTTTGAGGAGGCTGAAGATAGGGCCCCAATCCCTTCTGGCTTGTAGGGTTTTGCTCAGAAATCTGCTGCTAATCTGATAGGCTTTCCTGTATAGTTTACCTGGTGCTTCTGTCTCACAGACCTTAAGATTCTTTCCTTTGTCTTAACTGTGGATAACCTGATGACAATATGCCTAGGTGAAGATCTTTTCGCAATGAATTTCCCAGGTGTTCTTTGGGCTTCCTGTATTTGCATGTCTAGGTCTCTAACAACGCCACAGAAGTTTTCCTTGATTATTCCACCAAATATGTTTTCAAGGTTTTAGAATTGTCTTCTTTCTCAGGTACACCATTTATTCTTAGGTTTAGTCATTTAACATAATCCCAGACTTCTTGGAGGTTTTGTTCATATTTTCTTATTCTTTTTTCCTTGTCTTCGTTGCATTGGGTTAATTCAAAGACAGTGTCGTTGATCTCTGAATTTCTTTCTTCTCCTTGTTCAATTCTATTGCTGAGACTTTCCAGAGAATTTCGCATATCTAAAAGTGTATTCTACGTGTCCTGAATTTTTTATTGCTTTTACTTTAAGCTATCTATTTCCTTGAATATTTCTCCCTTCACTTCTTGTATTGTTTTTTGGATTTCATTGCATGGGGCTTTGCCTTTCTCTGATCCCTCTGTGATTAGCTTAATAACTAACCTCCTGCATTGTTTTTTAGGTAAATCAAGGATTTCTTCTTAGTTTGGATCCATTGTTGGTGAACTAGTGTGATTTTGTGTGTGTGGGGGGGTGTTAACAAGCCTTGTTTTGTCATATTACCAAAGTTGGTTTTTTTGTTCCTTTTCATTTGGGTAGGCCCTGTCAGAGGGAAGGTCTATGCCGTGAATGTCCATGTGAAGAGAGTCCACCAAACAGGCTTTATGTGAGCAATAAAACTGTTTATTTCACCTGGGTGCAGGAGAGCTGAGTCCGATAAAGGAGTCAGCAAAGAGAGATAGGGATGGGGCAGTTTTATAGGACTGGGGTAAGCAGTGGAAAGTTACAGTTAAAGGTGGTTATCTATTGTCAGCAGAGGAGAGAGTCACAAGGTGCATGGTGGGGAGATCATAAGACTTATTGCCCAGAAGAATGTCACGAGGTCGATCGATCAGTTGGGGCAGGATGGGAATAAGTCATAATGGAATGTTGTAAGGTTGGTCAATCAGTTAAGACAGGAGCTGGCTGTTTTACTTCTTTTGTAGTTTTTTG
>NW_016900342.1:0-1798 GCF_001698545.2 Rhinopithecus bieti | reverse complement strand
TCCATTCCACGACAGGCCCCGATATGTGATGTTCCCCTTCCTGTGTCCAAGTGATCTCATTGTTCAGTTCCCACCTATGAGCTAGAACATGTGGTGTTTGGTTTTCTGTCCTTGAGATAGTTTGCTGAGAATAATGGTTTCCAGCTTCATCCATGTCCCTACAAAGGACATGAACTCATCCCTTTTATGGCTGCATAGTATTCCGTGGTATATATGTGCCACATTTTCTTAATCTAGTCTATCCTTGATGGACATTTGGGTTGGTTTCAAGTCTTTGTTTTGTTAACACATACCTTAATACCACATTCTCCACCCTACAACCTCACAGAGTCCAGTCAACTACTTCCGAGCCAAACCTCTCCTCCACTGTCTGGAGTGAGATGCTGATGCAGCTGTGCCCAGGAGGGTGAAGATCCTACTTGCTCCTGGCTCCAGCCAGCTCTGTGGAGCATGGTACCACTCTGGGCCCAGATGTGCCTTGGGGCTCTACTCCGCCTGCCTCTCCATGCCCAATTACATTGCTACCCTGGTGGTGGGTGACTTGATCTGGCCCCATCCCGGCAGCTCCTAGCATGGTGGACTCCAGGGGTGCTCCCAGGGGTGGGCACATGGGCTTTTGCCATGTGACTGTGCTAAAGGACAAGCTTTCTGATATGGAGTTCTCTGTGCCCAAGAGTTCAGGCCCATTCCACAGAGGCATACTGACAGGCACACTGATTTGAATCAGTTCCTAAGCCTCTGAACACTCAGATTATAGGATTAGAAAAGACAGACCTAGTGGCCTGAGGTGACATGTCCATTCTCACATCTCTTATCCACACAGAGTCCACTGATTTGTCAAATTAGAGCTGTCAGGCTTCAGAAGTCTACACCCTCTGGCCATTGCTGACCTGACTTCAAGAGACTGGAGAAGCAGGAGAGGTGAGGGGTCCACCTCATTCATAGTATGACTCTAAACAGTAAATGCTTCTTTCCTGTAAGAAGTTTTGTCCATGGAAAACTGTCTGAACCACTGCCTGCTGAGACCCATTCTGAGTCACCAGTTACCCGTGGGATAAAGAAAATCAGGATTTATCCTCTTGCTGGGTACTTTATACGGGACAGAAGCTACTCTCTCACAGCTTACTTTAGTCAGCAATGTTACTGTCCTACCTACGTGTGAAAATTGAATGGTGACTTATGGGAAGAGAGCCAGCAGAGAGCAAAGGCCTCTTTAATTCCATCAACGACATTCTAAGGGATCTAGAATTCTTATTATTCAACCTTCTGACCTATCTTGAGGAGATATGTCCCCTGCTGAGGCAGGAATAATGGTCATGGAAGGCATCTTTATTTTCATCCTAGTTATTTTGTTCTTAAATTTATATGTTTGTGATAAAATTCAAACATTATAAAATACATAATGTGGGAATGACATCCTTACAACCCCAGAAAGATAATTGCTAATATTTCTGCATTTTCTTTTATACATATTCAAACATATGTTATTAATAGTATATATTAAAGGGATCATACTAGGCATACTGTTTTGTAATTTATTTTAAATATGTACTGTGATCAGGTTTTATGATGGTACATATGTCTTTACCTCATTCTTGTTAATGACTTTATAGTTTGCCTTTGTATGGATACCCCACAATTTCTTTACTCAGTTTCTTACTGATGAGCATAACATTATTTCCTATTATTTTTAATTATTAAAAGAATCATAAACCACCCTTGTCCATTAACCTCTGTGCACAGTAGTTCTATAAGATAGATGCATACAAGTAGAAATACTGACTAAAAGAATAGGGGA
>NW_016900341.1:0-260 GCF_001698545.2 Rhinopithecus bieti | reverse complement strand
TTTGGGTTGGTTCCAAGTCTGCTATTGTGAATAGTGCTGCAATAAACATATGTGTGCATGTGTCTTTATAGCAGCATTATTTATAACCCTTTGGGTGTATACCCAGTATGGGATGGCTGGGTCAAATGGTATTACTAGTTCTAGATCCTTGAGGAATCGCCACACTGCCTTCCACAATGGGTGAACTAGTTTATAGTCCCACCAATAGAGTAAAAGTGTTCCTATTTCTCCACATTCTCTCCAGCACCTGTTTTTTCTTG
>NW_016900340.1:0-542 GCF_001698545.2 Rhinopithecus bieti | reverse complement strand
TATCTGGGGAAGACCCAGAGAATCCCCTGTGGCCTGTGCCCTTCTACCAGACGTGAGGACTAGGACAGACAGGAGAGCCTGGCGGCAGGGGAGCGGGGCTGGTGGCAGGTGAGCGAGGGCTGGCGGCTGCAGCATCTCTCACTTTCTGCAGCCACAAGAGAGCGGCCAGCCAAGGCTGTGGCTGGCCAGGCGGTTGGCCTGTGGCTGTCCATCCAGGCACCTGGATGCCCTGACCTGTGGGTGTTTCTGGCAGAACAGGTCCAGAGGGCAGGGCCCGGGCAGGCATCACTCGCTGTGGGGATGCCGCCTCAGAAAGCCCCTGTTGACAGTGGGGAGGGAAACATGAGAGAGGCAGGCAAGGAATAGGAGGCACGGTTCTGCTACCCCACCTCAGCCTCAGCCCTCCCTCCACTGAGTCCTGCCCCTCCCCATCGATGCTACCCAACTCCACCCCAGCCCCTGCTCTGTGCAGGGCCCAGGGCCACTCAACCTGGTGTGTTCATGATTCAATGCCTGCATCCCACACAAACAGGTTCCACCGC
>NW_016900339.1:0-209 GCF_001698545.2 Rhinopithecus bieti | reverse complement strand
TTTATTTCTTTCATTCCTTCCTTCGTTTCTCTCTCTTCCTTCGTTCCTTCCTTCCTTTCTTCCTTTCTTTCTTTCTTTCTTTCTTTCTTTCTTTCTTTCTTTCTTTCTTTCTTTCTTCCTCCCTCCCTCTCTCCCTCTCTCTCTCTCTCTTTCTCTCTTTCTCTCTTTCTTTCTTTCTCTTTCTTTCTTTCTTTCTTTCTTTCGTTTCT
>NW_016900338.1:0-257 GCF_001698545.2 Rhinopithecus bieti | reverse complement strand
GTATAAATTGTGTCCCCTTACATCAGGCGGAAAAAAAAAAAAAAACAAAATAAAAAAAAAAAAAAAAAAAACTAATATGACTAAAAGTGAGCTAGGGACTTGAGTCGGCATTTCTCCAAGAAGGCATAAATATAACCAATAGATATATGAGAAGAGATTTAATGTAACTTGTCAGAAAAAAAGGCACATTAAAACTACAATTAGATATCACCTCACACCATTTTAGGATGGTTATCATTAAGAAAAGCAAAAGACAA
>NW_016900337.1:0-259 GCF_001698545.2 Rhinopithecus bieti | reverse complement strand
AGTTAATTCTCTAAAAGTTTAGGTATGTTTACGAATGATAGATTAGTAATTAGTTACTAAGTGGCATGAAGCTATTTTAAGGTTGTATCCTCAGCCTTCTGAGGTATAAATCAAGGGGCAGCGTAAGCATATTCTACCTTATGGGCACTGGTTCAAATACTTACTGTTATGTGACCCCAAGTGTAGAACTGGGACTAGTGACTTTGGCACTAAACATAGGGAGGAACTTTGTAACGAAGTAGTGCAGATGATGGAATGG
>NW_016900336.1:0-211 GCF_001698545.2 Rhinopithecus bieti | reverse complement strand
TGTCCGTGGGTTCTCTGTCCCTACAGAAAAGGAGAACAACTTCCCGCCGCTGCCCAAGTTCATCCCCTGAAGCCCTGCTTCTACCAGAACTTCTCTGACGAGATCCCGGTGGAGCACCAGGTCCTGGTGAAGAGAATCTACCGGCTGTGGATGTGTGAGTGTGCCTGGTGCGCCCCAGGGTGGGAGGCGAGAGGCGGGGCTGCCGGAGGGA
>NW_016900335.1:0-206 GCF_001698545.2 Rhinopithecus bieti | reverse complement strand
AGAGTTCATAATAAAAGGCATAATTTAGAGACTTGCTCAGTAACGATGAAAAGCGTAATGCTTTGTATTGACTCACATGTCCGTAAAGGTCTTGCATGTCACTTTTAAAACCATTTATAGCTACATTTTATTTTATTGATTTTTTTGTCATTTTATTTCTTTTAATTTCTTTTATTTGTTTTTTGTTGTTGTTGTTGTTGTTGTTG
>NW_016900334.1:0-1194 GCF_001698545.2 Rhinopithecus bieti | reverse complement strand
GAAAAGAGTCTTTAAGTTTCATTAGTTCTCTAACTTTTGGTCTCAGGACTTCTTTATACTTTTAAAAAAATATCAAGGTTCTCAAAGAGTATTTGTTTAAAAAAGTTATAGCCATTGCTATTTATCATATTTAAAATTAAGCCTATGACAATTTTGACATTTATTTATTACTTTATTAAAATAACGATAATAAGCTCATTACATGTTAACATACAGAACATTTTTTTAAAATTTTACTTTCCATTCTGGGATCCATGTGCAGGATGTGCCGGTTTGTTACACGGGTATATGTGTGCTGTAGTGGTTCACTGTACCTACTGACATTCTCTAGGTTCCCTCCCCTCACCCTCCACCCCACAACTGGCCCCGGTGTGTGTTGTTCTCCTCCCTGTGTCCATGTGTTCTAATTGAATAGAACATATTTTAATGAAAAGTAACTATAGAGGAGAAGAGTGGCATTGTTTTACATGCTTACCAGTGTCTTTAATGTCTTGCTTAATAGAAGATAGTTGGGGTTCTACATTTACCTTATTGGGATACGTGTTTCTTGGGGTGAAGTATATGTAGAAAGTCCAGCTTCACACAGATGTAAATGGAAAAGAGAGGAAATTTTCTAGCTTTTCGTATAACTGTGGATATTCTTTTGATATACACTAATACCTAAGAAGTTGTAGTTTTTTATGGGTTGGTTGCGCTGTGGAATCTGACACCACCCCAGTAAACTTTTAGGGCTCTGTAACATTAAAATTCATTTGTTTGTCTTGCATTTTAATGGGTCTTTAATGATTTTGTAATGTTTATGCATTGGTCATTTGAAAACATTTGTTCTGTGAGTTATTCCGATTTTCCTAAGGTTGACACATTTCATTATACAATATTGAAAATTCACATATATTAATATTACCACTGATCCATATAGAAGTTTTCAAGTTTTAGAAAGCTGTGAAGTTCACGGTTATGAATGAAAGTTTTCAAACTTTGAAATTCTCCTGAAATTGAGTTTTATCATCAGCCACATATAAAGTCAGTTGTTTTCTTGAAGTGATAAGCTCACTTTGTTCATTTTCCAAGAAAATATTTTCCAAATCTCAATCTGAATAGCTTTAGTTTGTCTTTCAATCATTTTTTAAAAAAGTAAAATTGCGAGTTCAGCTTACAACTCAAAGAATCACACAGTGTTTTCTTTGTTTTTTT
>NW_016900333.1:0-212 GCF_001698545.2 Rhinopithecus bieti | reverse complement strand
TTGCCGGTTTCGTGGGCGCGCACTGGTGGAACCAGCAGGTGAGGTCGGCCGGCAGCTGCCCCCCGAGGACCCCTTCGGGATCTACAGTCCCGACGTTCGGCCGGCCTGCCTCGTCCTCTCTGCTTCCCCAGGATGCTGCGCTGGGCCGAGCAACCGATGCCAAGGAGTCGCCGGGAGAGCTGTGCCCCGACGTCCTGTATCGTACGGGCCTG
>NW_016900332.1:0-298 GCF_001698545.2 Rhinopithecus bieti | reverse complement strand
CTGTTCTGCAGCCTCCACTAGTGATACCCAGGCAAACAGGGTCTGGAGTGGACCTCCAGCAAACTCCAACAGACCTGCAGCTGAGGGACCTGACTATTAGAAGGAAAACTAACAAACAGAAAGGAATAGCATCAACATCAACAAAAGGACATCCACACCAAAACCCCGTCTGTAGGTCACCATCATCAAAGACCAAAGGTAGATAAAACCACAATGATGGGGAGAAACCAGAGCAGAAAAGCTGAAAATTCTAAAACCAGAGCACCTCTTTTCCTCCAAAGAATTGCAGCTCCTTGTC
>NW_016900331.1:0-296 GCF_001698545.2 Rhinopithecus bieti | reverse complement strand
TTATTTTCTGTTATGATCCCTTTTGAAATAAGCCTTCACACATTTCTAATGCTTTCTTCAGAACAGCTCATATAAATTAGTAATTTTTTAAAAAAATTCTTTCATTTCAATTTAATCTATTAATACTTTAGATCTCATTTTCAGGTAAAATTACTTTATTGCATGTAAAGTAATTGCAAATAGAATATAGTTCACAATTTTTTCCAAATTAAGCTTGAGCCTGGATAAAATATTTTAAATGCCCAACAATATTCAGATATTATTTGCCATGTTTCTGTTTTCATAAGAAGAGATAA
>NW_016900330.1:0-1070 GCF_001698545.2 Rhinopithecus bieti | reverse complement strand
GTTGATATTGTTATATGTGAATTTGATCCTGTCATTATGATGCTACCTGGTTATTTGTCTGTTAGTTGATGCAGTTTCTTCATAGTGTCGGTGTTCTTTACAGTTTGCAGTGGCTGGTACTTGTTGTTCCTTTCCATGTTTAGTGCTTCCTTCAGGAGCTTTTGTAAGAGAGGCCTGGTGGTGACAAAATCTCTCAGCATTTGCTTGTCTATAAAGGATTTTATTTCTCCTTCACTTTTGAAGCTTAGTTTGGTTGGATATAAAATTCTGGGTTGAAAAAATTCTTCTCTTTAAGAATGTTGAATATGGGCCACTACTCTCTTCTGACTTGTAGGGTTTCTGCAGAGAGACCTACTGTTAGTTTGATGGGCTTCTCTTTGTTGGTTACCTGATCTTTCTCTCTGGATGCCCTCAACATTTTTTCCTTCATTTCAACCTGGTGGATCTGATGATTATGCGTCTTGGGATTGCTCTTCTCGAGGAATACCTTTGGGGTATTCTCTGTATTTCCTGAATTTGAATGCTGACCTGTCTTGCTAACTTGGGGAAGTTCTCCTGAATTATATCCTGAAGAGTGTTTTCCAACTTGGTTCCATTCTCCCTGTCACTTTCAGGTACACCAGTCAAACGTAGGTTTGGTCTTTTCACATAGTCTCATATTTCTTGGAGACTTTCTTCATTCCTTTTCTCTAATCTTGTCTTCACGCTTTATTTAATTAAGTTGATCTTCAATCTCTGATATCCTTTCTTCCACTTGATCAGTTTGGCTATTGATACCTGTATATGCTTCACTAAGTTCTCATTGTGTGTTTTCAGCTCCATCACGTCATTTATGTTCTTCTCTAAAGCGGTTATTCCAGTTTGCAATTCGTCTAACCTTTTCTCAAGGTTCTTAGCTTCTTTGCATTGGGTTAGAACATGCCCCTTTAGCTTGGAGGAGTTTATTATTACTCACCTTCTGAAGTCTCCTTCTGTCAATTCATCAAGCTCATTCTGTGTCCAGTTTTGTTCCATTGCTGGCAAGGAGTTGTGATCCCTTGGACAAGAAGAGGCATTCTGGATTTTGGAAT
>NW_016900329.1:0-1065 GCF_001698545.2 Rhinopithecus bieti | reverse complement strand
ATAATCATGTACTTTCTCTTGGATAGGTACGTAAATTGTCAGTGTGTGTGTGTGTGTGTGTATGTTTGTGTGTGCATGTGTCTGATTCTATGTGGGGTCTACCTCATTGAAAAGTACTTGGTTGGAGAGACTACAGTTCCAAAAGAAAAAAGGAGACAAAATTTCAAAACATGATTGTGAGATATTTTCAGGTCTAAACAGAAATAGATAAATAGTTATTAATAGGAAATGTGTTATTGAATAAAACATATGGAAGGAAAGCACTATACTTCTTTCAAGGTTTTAAGATACTGTCTATCTTCCCTTATTTAGAGAAGCATTTACTTCCTTTACACCAGTGTAAATAAGTACAATGGTTTTAGGCACATAGTAGATACCCATCTGGGTATGTTTTCTGGGAGAAACACACCTGGGAGCTAAACAATGTTACACATCACTGAGCTGGAACATCTAATTATCACCGGTGAGGAAAGCCCTGAATGGGTCAGCTTTTAGATAACATTACTGTATTTGTTTGTGTTGTCAAGATATCTACTTGTCATTTAAGTAGCTGCTGATGAATGCCTCCATTCATCAGATATTGGAAAGCAATGTGTCACTGGAGGACAGGCATTAGTATCCAGGTTTGAAAATACAGTATCTAGTGAAATAAGCTAAAAGAGGACTCTAATGCAGGACTATTTTGTAGGAGGCAAAACACATGGTAAACTGAGTCCTGTGTAGTAATCTAATGGATACTGGCAAAGGAAGTTCTGCATAAACTCTGATACTAGCTTCAATCTCCTCAATGATACTAAAAAATAAAAAATAAAAAATCTAAAAAAAATCAGTTGATGATGGATTATTCTCTTGTCCAGCTAACAAATTTTCAGGTTTATTCTTTTAAGGTCTTCTTTCATGTAATCATCTAGTTGAAGGTTTTATGTAAAGCTTTCTAGATAAAATACTTTCATTATACTATTAATTAAATACCTGCCAGTCACTTAGAACAACAAAATAGCCACTTTACAGAAATAATCATTTTATTAAATTTTACTCAAGTTTAGTACAAGCAGATAAGATTTC
>NW_016900328.1:0-3152 GCF_001698545.2 Rhinopithecus bieti | reverse complement strand
AATTATGTATTTGTTTTAAAATATATTGCAAAGATACAGCTAGCATATCACTTTTGGTTTTTTTGTTGATATCATTTCATAGGACAAGTTTCAGGATTTTGAAGTTAGGTTTTTTAAAAGAAAAGCATTAAGATAATAGTTCACATAGTGTAGAGATAAGGCAGAAATTGTGAAGACGCTATTCACATGACTGAAGTCTGGGAAACACTGGATTATATTAGGCCACGTTTTACAGATGAATACATGGAAAGGTTAATGATTTGCCCAAAGTTATGAAACTGATTTACAAAGAGACTAAGGAGAGGTTTACCCTTAGGTGGATCTTGAAATAAATGGACATAGAGGAAAAGATTGGTATGGCTATGTCCAGAGCTATTCCCAAAGTACAGAAGATGGAGTCCCTTCTCTCTAGTGCCCGAATTGGATGTGGTGGTATGAGGGTGAACCTGTATTGTCTCAGTAACTGGCAGCAAAGACTTTTTTCTTCCATAAAGAGGCAATGGCAGATAAGAAAGTTGTAATTCCTCCCATCCCTCCCTTTCTCTTTCTATTTCCCCTTTCTTCTCTTCCCCTGAAGCTGGCATTCTTGTCTCCTTTATGATGTTCTTGATATTCAGAGTGACTTGATTTTATTCGTCTAAAATGTTGGCTAGGATCAGGAGGGAGGATGAGGCAGTGTTACTTGTCATGGGGCTTTATACATTCCATTTCTTCTTCCCCTTGGCCATCTCTGACAATGCCATCCAGACAATGATAATGCCTGTATTATGGCAGAAAACTAAGGCAGTTTTAGTGTGTCTGTGCTGAGGAAAGAATAGGGTAACAGAACTTAAAGAGGGATAGGTTATATGTCCAAAAAACATTCAAAGGAAGAGGGTTTGTGACCAGATTGATTACAATTAAGAGCAAATAAATCAGAATTAAAACTGAAAACAGCTATGCAAGTTAACAACACTTTTGAGCAGTTTTGTGGCAGATAATAAACTGTCTGAGTGACTGTTGCAACAGAGAAAGGATAATCTTTATTTAAGGATGAACCATTCCTAACTAAGTTCTCAGTCAGTTTTGCCTAAACTTTGCAGCAGTATCAAGCATGGGTTTGTAAATCTATGTTTTCTTCGGTGCATCTGGAAATAACAACCTAGAAAATTCACAGGGTTATTTTTTCATGTGAAAACAACAGTATGTGTTAGGGCCAGTTTCAGCCCATGGCAAAATTGTGAAGCAGCAAAGTTTAGCTTTAGAGATTGACCTCCCACTAGCTATCCAGGAGCCTCATTCGACAAAGCCTTTTCAGTCTGAAAGAACAGAATCTGACAAGGTCAGTCACATTTAAAGTGTGAATCACTTAACGTGTTAATTACCCTTGAGGAATTTGCATTTTAATAGAACACCTACCAAAACAACAATGCTTAACAAAACATTGAATTTGTGGTAAGTTGATCTGAACCAGTATAGGGGAAAGTGTGTGTGTGTGTGTGTGTGTGTGTGTGTGTGTGTGATTGTTACTGCAGAAGAGGTTTACTCTCTACTGGTTATTAAGGATAAACAATGTTGAATGATTGGGCTTAATTTACAGAATGTCCACTCTATTCAAGACCCACTTCAGAAACACACCAGACAGAAACAATGTCACAAGCTTTAAACAATGTTAATATTAATAGTTAATATTTGTTAAGGACTTACTGTGCCAGGCATTGTCCTAATAAACCTATTAACTCACTTAATCTTCACATAGGAAATAGGAGCTATCATTTCCCTACATGGAAATGGTGGACCTGAAAGGCTAAGTAACTTACCCTAGGTAATGCAGTCAGTAATTGGTGGAGCTAGCAAATGTTGCATTTATACTTTTAGAAGTATACAGTACTTTATATGTCATTTAAGTAGAAGAGAACTGATATATTCCAGATAGAACAAGTAACTTGTTTAGGAGCACCATGTAAGTTGGTGGAAAAGCTAGAATTATAATGAACCTTGGTTTCCTGATTTTCAGTGTATCCCACATTCTCTCTTGTTTATGAATTTGGTATTGCCTCCTTCTTTTCGCTTGTTTCTATGTTTCTCTTGTTTCAGAATGTAAAATTTTGTTTGTACAGGTAGAAAATAAAGAAGTCAGATGTTGCAACTGCTGCAAGTCCAAGAGTAACTCTAATTATAAGAGTAACTAGCCAGAAAGTAATAGGAAGTGCCATGACAAAGGTGTACTTTGTACGGGAGGGCTGAGTTTACATGAAGATGGAGGATCTAGAAAGCTTCCGTGAAGTAGAACTGGATGGTATTTGAGCCAGAGTACTGCATAACGAGATCTCCCTTCACTTTAGGAATCCTAACTGTAAAGTAGCATGTAGGATACACTAGAGCTGCTACAGAAGCAGAAGGTAAAGAGAATGGTTCTGAAGCTATTGGGGTAGCAAAGGTAGGAGCTGGTGGCCAGAAGAAAAGATGAAGTTGACAGTAGAGATTTTGGAGACCACTACATGGGAACAGATGGGATTGCCAAGGTGAGGGTTGGGGCCGGGCTTAGGTGAGTAGCAAGAGAGAGAGAGAGAGTCAGAGCAAGAACATAATTGAATCTAGGAAAACAAGATACTCTACTATTTTTTATAACAAACTTAGTAAGTTTCTAATGCTTTGCACTTTCATATGCATGATCCATGTATTCCTAGAACTTTTCTTCAATACAGCTTGCCTGAATTTTACAGGTGCAGCTAATAAGGGTCTCTGTGACACTAAAGCCCCTCTTTACTCATTTCACTACTCAACACTACCAACTAGCTACTTTTATGTTGCAACATCCTTTTCAAACCTTTTCCTTAAATCTGACTCTCAGAGACTACAATTTAGCACAAAACCCTTCAATATAGATCTTTGAGTGAGGGTATTAACCCAAGACAGAACAACTATGTATTATTCTCAACCTAATCACGACTAAGAGACAAAGCTTGGATTCAAACAAAAGCGATATAGGCTTTTTTTTCACTTATAGATTTTAATGTAATACAGAATTATTATCTCAGAGTTAAGCATTTGAAGTTGGATTAGTCACACCTTCTCTGTCTCATCAGGTGGGCCCAATGCCTATGGTAGCTCTACTAAGAAGCAACCACTTTGCATTTTACACAGTATAATCAGAGCCAGCCTTCCACAAA
>NW_016900326.1:0-1445 GCF_001698545.2 Rhinopithecus bieti | reverse complement strand
ACAGACTGCCTTTCAAATTGACCTAGGACCGCAGAGCACTTTAACCCATGATGGTGGGGCTTGCTGAAACTCAAGTTGCAACCACTGGAATGGGCAATTTGGCTAGGTTGTTCTAAATACTCCTTCCATAGTCACCAGCTGATTTCTGCCTGGTGCTGGCAGCACTTAGTTCCAATGTAAAGTCCCACAGTCACTGCACTCTCTCTCTCTCCCAAGCTCACAGTCTCTCTCCATGCAATGTAGCCAGTGCCAGGGGATAGGGGAGAAGTGGTGTTGGCAGTCCAAGACTATAATTCCTACCCTCTTCAGTGCCTGTTTCAGTGATATGAAGTTGAAACCAGGTACTGTGATCACTCATCCAATTTTGGTTCTTATGAGTGTGCTTTTTTGTGCAGATAGTTATTAAATTTGTTGTTCCTGTGGGGAGGATGATCAGTGAAGGCTTCTGTTCAGCCATCTTGCTCCACCTTCTTTCCTTTCTTTGTCCTTTTAACTGTTGCTTATTTAAAGCCTATTCTATGTGATATAAGAATAGTAACCCCTGCTCTTTTTTGTTTTCTGTTTGCATAATAGATGTTTCTTTATCCATGTACTTTGAGCCTATGGGTGTTATTACATGTGAGATATAGGTCTCTTGAAGACAGCCGAAGGGCAGGTCTTGTTTTTTGTCCTATTTGCCACTCTATACTTTTTTTAAGTGGAGCATTTAGGCCATTTATGTTCAAGGTAAATATTGATATGTGAAGTTTTGTTTTGTCATAGTGTTGTTAGCTAGTTGTTTTGCAGTGCGGTTGCCTTATAGGGTCTGAAAGCTTTGTGCTTATGTGTGCTTTGTGGTAGCAAGTATCATTCTTTTGCTTTAATGTTTAGAACTTCTTTAATCATTTCGTGTAGGGCTTGTCTTGTGCTGATGAATACTTTTACCATTTGTTTGGGAGACTTTATTTCTCCTTTGTTTATGAAGCTCAGTTTGGCAGGATATAAAATTCTTGACTGACATTTTTTTCTTTATGAAAGCTAAAAGTAGGTCACCAATCACTTCTAGCTTGTAGCTTCTAGCTTGTGAGGTTTCTGCTGAGAAGTCTGCTGTTAATCTACAGAGATCCCTTTTATAGGTAATTTGGCCCTTTTCTCTAGCTGCCTTTAAGATTATTTTCTTGCCGGGCGCGGTGGCTCAAGCCTGTAATCCCAGCACTTTGGGAGGCCGAGACGGGCGGATCATGAGGTCAGGAGATTGAGACCATCCTGGCTAACACAGTGAAACCCCGTCTCTACTAAAAAATACAAAAAAACTAGCCAGGCGAGGTGGCAGGCGCCTGTAGTCCCAGCTACTCGGGAGGCTGAGGCAGGAGAATGGCGTAAACCGGGGAGGCGGAGCTTGCAGTGAGCTGAGATCCGGCCACTGCACTCCAGCCTGAGCGACAGAGCGAGACTCTGTCTCAAAA
>NW_016900325.1:0-260 GCF_001698545.2 Rhinopithecus bieti | reverse complement strand
CCCAAACCACACACCACACAACCCACATCACACACCCCACACCACACACCACACAACCCACACCACACACCACACAACCCACATCACACACCACAAAACCCACACCACACAACCCACATCACACACCACACAACCCACACCACACAACCCACACCACACACCACACAACCCACACCACACACCACACAACCCACATCACACACCACAAAACCCACACCACACAACCCACATCACACACCACACACCACACAACCCATACG
>NW_016900324.1:0-2033 GCF_001698545.2 Rhinopithecus bieti | reverse complement strand
TGATTATTCAAAGATTGCAAAAAGAAAAAATATTTACTTTTTGATAAAGAGAAGACTCAGTTTTGTAAAGAAAGACCTAATAAAGACAGCATGGCGTAGCCTAAATCTGTCTCTCTTTCTTCCTTCTTAATTTTTTCTGTAGTCTTAAGTGATGAAGAATAATTTTACTATTATTAATACTACACCTAACTTTGTTCAAAAGAGAAAACTGTATCCTATTATAAGTATATTATTAATTCTAAAGCTAATGTGAACAAAATCTTATAAGGAAATCCATCCAGGTCGGGTGTGTTGGCTCATGCCTGTAATCCCAGATTTTGGTAGGCCAGTGGGGAGGAGGTGTAGATCACCTGAGGTCAGGAGTTTATTACCAGTCTGGCCAACATAGTGAAAACCCGTCTCTCCTAAAAAATACAAAAAATTAGCTGGGCATGGTGGTGGGCACTAGCCACTCAGGAGGCTGAGACAGAAGAATTGCTTGAACCTGGGAGGCAGAGATTGCAATGAGCCTAGATCACACCATTGCATTCCAGCCTGGGCAATAAGAGTGAAACTCCATTTCGAAAAAAAAAGAAAAGAAAAGAAATCCATCCAATCTCAGTGACCTCTGACTACACAAAATATTTCTGAAAAGTTTATAATTTTCTCATTTTATCTTTTGCCCAATTTTATATTTATTAGTTTTATCTACCATTTCTCTTTTCAATGTTAAAACAATTTTAAAACCACTAAACTAGACAGAATTACTTTAAACATATTACATTTTATGACTTTCTAACTCATTTTTTAAAAGAAAAAAATCCTATTTTCTCACATGCTCTGTATATAAGATTAGTTGTTCCATATTTAGTAGTTCAATTATATATGTGTATATATATATATATGTGTGTGTGTGCATATGTGTTTATATATGTGTGTATGTGTGTGTGTGTATATGTATAAAACTATCAACTCATAGTAACTTAATTTTCAGTGAAAACCTAGAAAGTAAGTAACTATACAGGTACCAGAGGCAAAACCTGGGACAATGGACAGAGCTTCAAAGACTTCCTAAAGTACCCAACCCTTTGATGCATGACCAGGAGGCATGGCTTTGCCCAGGCCTCAGGTGATGATCTATTGTATGCAATCCAAATAGTCAGATATAAAGGCATAAGCTTAAAGACAAATTTAAAAGTATCAGAAATATATTAGAAGCAAAATTTTATGATCTTAAATCATGTAGAAGAGACACTATAAACTGGTCTAAATAGACCAAGGAAACAGTCTAAGTAAACCCCTACAAGTTTACATTTCACATAAAAAACAACTTAAAACTGTTTTCTTTACTAAAGATAACAAGTCACATTAACTTGAAAATAATCTGGCCTATTTACTTAATTTATGAGTACTCATTTGTTTATAAGTCAATTTGATACTATATAGACAGCATACTAACAAATCTATATGCATATACACATAAAGATATAGATGGACACAAACAAGGACTTTATAACTTTAATGTTTAAATTTTAGCCATGACACTAGTAAAACACCCTGGCTTAAAAGAAAAGTTGGCCCTGTAATCCTAGCACTTTGGGAGTCTGAGGTAACTGGATTGCCTGATCTCAGGAATTTGAGACCAGCCTGAACAACACCATGAAACCCCGTCTCTACTAAAACACAAAAGAAATTAGCCAGGCATGGTGGTATGCACCTGTAGTACCATCTACTCAGAAGGCTGAGGCAGGAGAATTGCTTGAACCCATGAAGTGGAGGTTACAGTGAGTCAAGATCTTGCCACTGCACTCCAGCCTAGGAAACAGAATGAGACTTCATCTCTACAAAAAAACAAAACAAAACAAAACACAGTTGACTTCAAACTATCTCTTCATAAGTGGAAAAGGATAAAGTTGATCTGGAGAAACCCTCAGAGTTGCAGAGCGAGTAAGATAGTAAATTTAAATCTTAAAGCAAACAGAGAGATAATTTAGAAATTTTTTTTTAAAAAAGGATATTCAGTGTGTTAGAGGAACATTAAAATGGTTGAAAAT
>NW_016900323.1:0-1001 GCF_001698545.2 Rhinopithecus bieti | reverse complement strand
TTATGTCTACACTATATTATAGTCTACTGAATGTGCAATACCATATGTCTAAGGGAAAATATACATGCTGTACTTATAAAATACTTCATTGCTTAAAATTGCTAATGATATCTAAGCCTTCAGCAAGTTGTAATCTTTTGCTGATGGGGGGGGGGGGTCTTACAGTGACATTGATGGCTGCGAACTGATCAAAGTTGTGGCTGCTGAAAGTTGGAGTGACTGTGGCAACCTTTAAAATAACACAACAATAAAGATTGTTGCACCAATTGACTCTTCCTTCCAGTAGAGATTTATCTTTAGTATGTGATGCTGCTTAATAGTGTTTTCCCCACAGTAGAACTTCTTTTAAAACTGTAATAAATCATTTCAAATCCTGCCACTGCTTTATCAAGTAAATTGATGTCATATTTTAAACCATCTGTTGTCATTTCCACAATATTCACAGCATCTTCAATGGGAGAAAATATCATCACAAGAAACCACTTTATTTGCTCATCCATAAGAAATGGATCGCCATCTGATCAAGTTTGATCAATAGAGTGTAGCAATTCATATCCTTTGCCCACTTTTGATGGGGTTGTTTGATTTTTTCTTATTAATTTGTTTAAGTTCTTTGTAGATTCTGGATATTAGCCCTTTGTCAAATGGGTAGATTGCAAAATGTCCCCCCATTCTGTAAGTTGCCTGTTCCTGTTGATGATAGTTTCTTTTGCCATGCAGAAGCTCTTTAGTTTAATTAGATGTCATTTGTCTATTTTGACTTTTGTTGCCATTGCTTTTGTGTTTTAGTCATGAAGTCTTTGCCCATGCCTATGTCCTGAATGGTATTGCTTAGATTTTCTTCTAGGGTTTCTATGGTTTTAGGTCTAACATTAAAGTATTTAATCCACTTGAATTATTTTTTATAAGACACTTTTAAAACAAGACATTTATGCAGGCAACACACACATGAAAAAATGCTCATCATCGCTGGTCATCAGAGAAATCCAAATCAAAACCAC
>NW_016900322.1:0-700 GCF_001698545.2 Rhinopithecus bieti | reverse complement strand
AAGTGGTGACAGAAGGCATCCTTGCCTTGTGCCAGTTTTCAAAGGGAGTGCTTCCAGTTTTGCCCATTCAGTATGATATTGGCTGTGGGTTTGTCATAAATAGCTCTTATTATTTTAGATATGTTCCATAGATATCTAGTTTATTGAGAGTTTTAGCATGGAGGGGTGTTGAATTTTATTGAAGGCCTTTTCTGCATCTATGAGATAATCATGTGGTTTTGTCACTGGTTCTGTTTATGTGATGGATTACGTTTACTGATTTGCATATGTTGAACCAGCCTTGCATCCCAAGGATGAAGCCAACTTGATCATGGTGGATAAGCTTTTGATGTGCTGCTGGATTCGGTTCACCAGTTTTTTACTGAGGATTTTCGTATCAATGTTCAGCAGGGATATTGGCCCAAAGTTTCCTTTTTTGTTGTGTCTCTGCCAGGTTTTGGTATCAGGATGATGCTAGCACTTTGGGAGGCTGAGACGGGCGGATCACGAGGTCAGGAGATCGAGACCATCCTGGCTAACCCGATGAAACCCTGTCTCTACTAAAAAATACAAAAAACTAGCCAGGTGAGGTTGTGGGCGCCTGTGGTCCCAGCTACTGGGGAGGCTGAGGCAGGAGAATGGCGTGAACCCGGGAGACGGAGCTTGCAGTGAGCTGAGATCTGGCCACTGCACTCCAGCCTGGGTGACAGAGCGAGACTCC
>NW_016900321.1:0-700 GCF_001698545.2 Rhinopithecus bieti | reverse complement strand
CATCCTTTTCTCTGGCTGCTGTTAACACTTTTCCTTCATTTCAGCCTTGGTGAATCTGACAATTATGTGTCTTGGAGTTGCCCTTCTCAAGGAGTATCTTTGTGGTGTTCTCTGTATTTCCTGAATTTGAGTGTTGGCCTCCCTTGCTATGTTGGGGAAGTTCTCCTGGATTATATCCTGCAGAGTGTTTTCCAGCTTGGCTCCATTCTCCCCATCACTTTCAGGTACACAAATCAAATGTAGATTTGGTCTTTTCACATAGTCCCATATTTCTAGGAGGTTTTGTTCATTTATTTTATCTTTTTTTCTCTAACCTTGTCTTCTCACTTTATTTCATTAATTTGATCTTCTGTCACTGATACCCTTTCTTCCACTTGATCAAATCTGCTATTGAAGGTTGTGCATGCATCATGAAGTTCTCGTGCCATGGTTTTCAGCTCTGTCAGGTCATTTAAGGTCTTCTCTACACTGTTTATTCTAGGTAGCCATATGTGTAATCTTTTCTCAAGGTTTTAACTTCCTTGAAATGGTTTCGAACATTCTGCTTTAGCTCAGAGAAGTTTGTTATTATCGACCTTCTGAAGCCTAATTCTGTCAACTCATCAAAGTCATTCTCCATCCAGCTTTGTTCCATTGCTGGCAAGGAGTTGTGATCCTTTGGAGAAGAGGCACTTTGACTTTTAGAATTTTCAGGTTTTCT
>NW_016900320.1:0-260 GCF_001698545.2 Rhinopithecus bieti | reverse complement strand
GTAGCTGGGACTACAGGCGCCCGCCACCATGCCCGGCTAGTTTTTTGTATTTTTAGTAGAGACGGGGTTTCACCGTGTTAGCCAGGATGGTCTCGATCTCCTGTCCTCGTGATCCGCCCGTCTCGGCCTCCCGAAGTGCTGGGATTACAGGCTTGAGCCAATGCACCCGGCCTGTTCTTTGATTCAATCTATACCGATCAGTTAAGCTGGGAACTGATACCTCACATGACAATTACTGCTGTGGGATTGGGTTTTACTCT
>NW_016900319.1:0-258 GCF_001698545.2 Rhinopithecus bieti | reverse complement strand
CTCATTGCATCCTTCACCTCCCAGTTTAAGTGATTCTCATGCCACAACCTCCCGAGTAGCTGAGATTACAGGTGCCCACCACCATGCCTGGCTACTTTTATGTTTTAGTAGAGATGGGGTTTTACCGTGTTGGCCAGGCTGATCTCGAACTCCTGACTTCAAGTGATCTGCTCGCCTCAGCCTCCCAAAGTGCTGGGATTATAGGCATGAGCCACTGCGTCCAGCCCAGTTATCTTTTCTGTTTTTTTCTTTCTTTTC
>NW_016900318.1:0-259 GCF_001698545.2 Rhinopithecus bieti | reverse complement strand
GCCTGCCTGCCTGCCTGCCTTCCTTCCTGCCTTCCTTCCTTCATTCCTTCCTTCCTTCCTTCCTTTTCATGCATGTATCTCATGTAAGACATCCGGACTCGAACTTTTCACATATTCTCCCAATGTATCAGTTGCTGTCTTTGCTTCCTGCTTCCCTTTCCTAGCTAGCACAAGTCCCACAGTGTAACTCATGGACTTCTTTCTTCAGCTTTTTCAACTTTCTCACTTCCTCATTCCACTGGGACACAAAACTTATCTA
>NW_016900317.1:0-263 GCF_001698545.2 Rhinopithecus bieti | reverse complement strand
TTTTTTTTTTGAGATGGAGTCTCGCTCTGTTGCCCAGGCTGGGGTGCAGTGGCCGGATCTCAGCTCACTGCAAGCTCCGCCTCCCGGGTTCACGCCATTCTCCTGCCTCAGCCTCCCGAGTAGCTGGGACCACAGACGCCCGCCACCTCGCCTGGCTAGTTTTTTTGTATTTTTTAGTAGAGACGGGGTTTCACCGTGTTAGCCAGGATGGTCTCGATCTCCTGACCTCGTGATCCGCCCGTCTCGGCCTCCCAAAGTGCTGG
>NW_016900316.1:0-260 GCF_001698545.2 Rhinopithecus bieti | reverse complement strand
ATTTGTCCTTTAAGTCCGTTGTCTGTGCAAGGGCCACACCATCTTTTATTACTTTGGGTCTGCCTGCCCCCACTTTGTTTAATAATTATCTTTCTTCTGTTTAGTCCCATAGCAACAGCTACAGAATCACATCTTGAAGCAGTAGGACTCAGACAGGCACCAAATTTTAAGTCTTCGGTGTAAATCCAAGGCAGGTAAGGCCAGGGAATGGATGTTGGTCTTGTCTGGTGAAGGACTTTGGGTGGTCGAAGCGTCTTGGG
>NW_016900315.1:0-260 GCF_001698545.2 Rhinopithecus bieti | reverse complement strand
TCCCTACCCAACAGGCACCAGTGTGTGATATTCCCCTCCCTGTGTCCATGTGTTCTCATTGTTCAGCTCCCACTTAAAAGTGAGAACATGTGGTGCTTGGTTTTCTGTTTCTGTATTAGTTTTCTGAGGATGATGGTTTCCAGCTTCATCCATGTCCCTGCAAAGGACATGAACTCATTTCTTTTAATGGCTGCATAGTATTCCATGGTGTATATGTGCCACAATTTCTTTATCCAGTCTATCATTGATGGGCATTTGGG
>NW_016900314.1:0-693 GCF_001698545.2 Rhinopithecus bieti | reverse complement strand
TCCTAATATAAAAAATAGAAGCTTTCTGAGAAACTGCTTTGTGATGTGTTAATTCATCTCAAAGAGTTCCATGATTCTTTTCATGAATCAATTTGGTAGCACTGTTTTGTGGTGTCTAAGAAGGGATATTTGGGAGTGCATGGTAGATGATGGTGGAAAAAAAAGTATCCTGAGATTAAAACTAGAAAGAAGCTTTCTGACAAATTCCTTTGTGATGGGTGAATTCATCACACAGAGGTAAATCCTGTAAATTCTTTGAGCAGTTTGGGAGCACTGTTTTATGGAAAATGCAAAGGGATATTCAGGAGCTCCTACAGGCCTACGGAGAAAATGAAATTACTTCAGAAAATAACTGGAAAGAAGCTCTTCGAGAAACGGTTTTTTGATGTGTGTATTCATCTCATAGATTTTAACCTTTTGTTTATTGAGTAGTACGTCATGATTGTTTTGTGGTATCTGAGAAGAGTTATTTGGGAGCATATTGCAGCCTTTGTTGATAAAGGAAAATAATCAGACAAAACCAAAAGAAGCTTTCTGAGAAACTGCTTTGTAATGTGTGAATTCATCTCACACATTTTATTTTCATGGAGACATTTGCTAACACTATTTTCTGGAATCTGCAAAGCAATACTCACAAGGGCAGAGAGGCAAATGGTGAAAAGGACATATTCTCACACAAAACTAGAAAGAAGT
>NW_016900313.1:0-624 GCF_001698545.2 Rhinopithecus bieti | reverse complement strand
GCTTTCGGAATACACCCTTGTTTACACTGACAACAAAGTGGTATTGGAGTGTTAGGAGTTACAGAAAATACCTTCAATTATCAATTACAAGTTTTCAGTTTACCTTGGCTTTTAAAGGAATAGGGTACATTTTTTTTTTTCTTAACTACTTGCATATCTCTCTCTCTTTGACTTTGTCTCTATCTGACTTTCTTTTGCCTCTGTCTCTTCCTCTCTCTCTCTGTCTCTGTCTTTCTCTCTCTCCTTGACACCCTCTTTGTCTGTCTCTTCCTCTCTCTCTCTTTGCCTCTTTTCCTCTCTGTCTGTTTCCTTTCCCTCTCTCTGCTGGTCTTTCCTTGCCTCTGCCAGCCACTTAAGCTGCTGTTCTCTCAACCGCCATGTGGTGGAGGCGGGGATCTAAAACAAGCTGGTCTGGGTTCCCTGGCTTACAGGTTACCTTGTGCCATACCTTTGAAACAAGGGACCTGTCCAGGCTTCATTCTAATGGCCAACCTATCTCTAATGCTGGCCAGTCTAGCTTACACAAAGTTTTAAGCTTTCCTGGTATCACAGTACTCCATAGTCTCCCTTAAATCCTTTTTTTCTTTTTTTGAAAATTTTCAACATAGTTCCTAGTGGGGTGGA
>NW_016900312.1:0-702 GCF_001698545.2 Rhinopithecus bieti | reverse complement strand
TTAGGAATATAAAGATAAGATACTTTTTCCCACTTTGTGGATTTCACAATATAGTAGAAGAAATTATGAAATTATCACAATACTGTTAGATAATTATCACATCAAAATATTTGTCAAGTGCTGTGGGAACTGACTGAAAATTTGTCTATATTTTACTTACAAAATTCAAGGTCACTGAAGAGAAATATTACACATTAATATGTGTGAAATATAAACCACAGATCTGGTTATCACAATTACTTAATTTAATGTTAATCTCACTGTCCATCAAGGAACTCATGTCTTGAACGAAACAGAACCAAACCTAATGCTCATTAAGCAATCAAATAGAAATATAAATACATTTATTACCAATGGGTAGACTTATTTGATATTGATGTTAGCCCAGATCCTTCAAGAATTAGAATCCAGAATGTGTTTAGATGTGCAAGAGGTTTATGCAAGAAATTAAAGAACATCTAAACAAATGAAAATATATTTATGTTTATTAATGAGGAGACTTAACATTGTTAAGATGTCAACACCACCAACAGCAATCTACGTATTCAATAAAATTAATGTCAGAAGTCCAACAGTATTATTTGCAAAAATGAAAAAGTTGATCCTCAAATTCATATGAAACTGCAAGTAGCCTCAAAGAGCCAAAAAGAACTTGAATAAGATGAATAGAATTAGAGGAGTCACATTTCCCAATGTCAAAAC
>NW_016900311.1:0-624 GCF_001698545.2 Rhinopithecus bieti | reverse complement strand
GGGTGGGTGGGTGGATTACTGGATAGGTGGATGGGTGGTTGAATGGGTGGATGACTAGGTGAAAGAATAGATGAATGGATGGATGGGTGGTTGAATGGGTGGATGACTAGGTGAAAGAATAAATGAATGGATGGATGGGTGGGTGAGTGGATGGATGGATGGATGGATGGATGGATGGATGGATGGATGGATAGATGGATGGATGCATGCATGCATGGATGGGCAGGTGGGTGGATGGATGGGTGGATGGATGATTGGATGGATAGATGGATAGATGAGCAGATGGATGGGTAGGTGGGTGGCTAGAAGGAAGGGAGGAAAGGAAGGAATACAAGAGCCATTCTTGGTGTAAAGGCCCACAGAGGTCAGGAGTTCGAGGCCAGCCTGGCCAACATGGTGAAACCCCATCTCTACTAAAAGACAAACAATTAGCCAAGCCTAGTGGTGTAGGCCTGTAATCCCAACTACTCAGGAGGTTGAGGCGGGAGAATCACTTGCACCTGGGAGGTGGAGGTTGCAGTGAGCCGAGATTGTGCCATTGCACTCCAGGCTGGATGACAGAGTGAGACTCTGTCTCAAAATAAATGAAGGAAAAGAAGGAGGGAAGGAAGGAAGGAAGGAAAG
>NW_016900310.1:0-698 GCF_001698545.2 Rhinopithecus bieti | reverse complement strand
TGATCATCAAAAAATGAGAAACAGATAATGTAGTTTAAGTTGTAAAACATCTTTTCAAATTTTTTTAATTCAAATGGAATAAATAATTAGAAAACAATGAAGAAATTAACTTTTGGTGAAAAGTTTAGAAGCTACTATTCTCCTACAAAAAATTCATTTTAGATTAAAAAAAAGAAAAGACAAGGCAGAGATACTAGGAGTGAACACCTGTTCTCTCCTGCTTCCTCTTTCTTTTCAGTTTAATGCACCTTTCACTGAGTATTATGAGAAGTTGTGGTGTTTCAAATCCAGAACACTCTGGTAGGGTTTTCTTGGTAGACAGTTGTCTCACCCAGGCTGCTTACTCTATACTACTTGTTCATAGGCTGAGCAGCAAAATAAGAGGTCCGTGGTCTGACGTGCACAGCAGGAGCCATGACCTTATTTCTCCTGACAGCAGTAACAAGGCAAGGCCGTATTAAATACACCTAAGTATTTCTGGACAATATTTTCTATTTAAGGATAAAACCCATCTAGCAAATCTAATTTTCCTTCTGTTTTGTTTCAGTTTTTTTTTTTCAATGTGGCGTAGGGGGGCACTCCTGTCTCTCTTTCTTTGGCTATTTCCACATTCACATAAATAAAAAATTCAGTCGCATTATTTTCATAGCTATTTTATATGTATTCACACACTTATGTATGAAAATAACAGAAAACAC
>NW_016900309.1:0-622 GCF_001698545.2 Rhinopithecus bieti | reverse complement strand
TTCCCTTTCCTAGCCAAGGGAAGCGGTGACACACAGCACCCGGAAAATCGGGTCATTCCCACCCTAATACTGAGCTTTTCCAAGGGTCTTAGCAAATGGTACACCAGGAGATTATATCCTGTGCCTGGCTTGAAGGGTCCCACATGCACGGAGCCTCGCTCATTGCTAGCACAGTAGTCTGAGATCAAACTGCAAGGTGGCAGTGAGGCTAGGGGAGGGGTGCCCGCCATTGCTGAGGCTTGAGTAGGTAAACAAAGCAGCCAGGAAGCTTGAACTGGGTGGAGCCCACCACAGCTCAAAGAGGCCTACCTGCCTCTGTAGACTCCACCTCTGGGGCAGGGCATAGCTGAACAAAAGGCAGCAGAAACCTCTGCAGATTTAAATGTCCCTGTCTGACAGTTTTGAAGAGAGTAGTGGTTCTCCCAGCACAGAGTTTGAGATCTGAGAATGGACAGACTGCCCCATCAAGTGGGTCCCTAACCCCGAGGAGCCTAACTGGGAGGCATCCCCAGTAGGGGCAGACTGACACCTCACACGGCTGGGTACACCTCTGAGATGAAGATTCCAGAGGAAAATCAGGCAGCAACATTTGCTGCTCAGCAATATCCACTGTTCTGCAGCC
>NW_016900308.1:0-257 GCF_001698545.2 Rhinopithecus bieti | reverse complement strand
TTTTGAGGCGGAGTCTCGCTCTGTCGCCCAGGCTGGAGTGCAGTGGCGCGATCTCGGCTCACTGCAAGCTCTGCCTCCCGGGTTCACACCATTCTCCTGCCTCAGCCTCCTGAGTAGCTGGGACTACAGGCGCCCGCCACCTCGCCCAGCTAATTTTTTGTATTTTAGTAGAGACGGGGTTTCACCATGGTCTCGATTTCCTGACCTTGTGATCCGCCCGCCTCGGCCTCCCAAAGTGCTGGGATTACAGGCGTGAG
>NW_016900307.1:0-259 GCF_001698545.2 Rhinopithecus bieti | reverse complement strand
TTGTCTATATTTTATACCTATATCTATTATGTCTATATTTTATACCTATATCTATTATATTATGTCTGTTTTATACCTATATCTACTATGTGTATATTTTATACCTATATCTATTATATCTACGATGACTATATTTTATGCGTATATCTACTAAATTTATGATGTATATATTTTTTACCTATATCTATTTTGTCTATATTTTATATTCATATTATGTCTTTATTTTATATCTGTATCTATCTATTACGTCTACATTTTA
>NW_016900306.1:0-1273 GCF_001698545.2 Rhinopithecus bieti | reverse complement strand
CTGGGGTGGAGAGATGGCCTGAGCTGGTCAGCACGCCCTTCCCCGTGCCCCTGCCTCGCCCCTCCTGGCCTGTCTACCACCACCTCCTGGGGCTCGGCCCACAGTCCACTCTGGTGTGAGTGAAGGGGCAGCTCCCTGTGGGGAACACGGGTCCAGGCGCAGTGTCAGGGCAGGCTGGGGTGGCCCCGCCCCACTCCCCAGCCTGCCCTCTGACTTTTGCAGGGCACAGCCACATCCTGGCTGGGATTCGTGTAGTGCTCCACATGGCATGTCACGAACTGGTCGCTTGGGCACTGTGTGGCCGGCAGGGTCAGTTGGCTGCTCGTGGTGTACAGGCCCCGGAGGCGTCCTGGCTGGGCGGGAAGTTTATGACGGTCACGCCCGCTCCGCTTTTGTTCCAGGACACGTTGAGTGGCTCCTGGGGAAGAAGCCCTGGACCAGGCAGGCGACGACCACATTCCCATCTGGCTGGGTGCTGTAGAGGCTCAGCGGGAAGACGTGGGGCCTGGTCGGGGATGCTGGAACACAGAATGTGCTGTGAGGACGCGGCCCTCATGCCGTGTCCCCAGGACGACAGGCTGTGCCTGCCTCTCCTCTACACGGGAGGAACCCAGCACAGAGAGGCCCGGTGACGGCCCCAAGGTCACACAGCTCCTGCACCACAGGCCTGCGTTTGGAGCCGGCTGTCTGATCCCAGCGACACGGTTTCTGAACATGCTCCTCAGATAGGGCCTCTGACCCAGGCCGTCCCAGACACAAGTTGTATTAAACAGGGCTCTGCTGTGGCGTGGGTGAGTCCCCTGAGCTCCCTGACTGCAGCTCCCGCTCTGGGTGGGGGGACATATATTGCTCTCTCCCCTGCAGCTAGAGAGGATCTTGGCGGGGCTCTGAGGAGGTAGCCTGGGCTCTGAGTGCTGTGTGCATGGGGTAGGGATGGGACGGCTTGGCTGTGACCCCACCTCCCTGTCCCCAGTCAGAGTCTCGGTCCAACACCCACCACTCCACAAGCTCCACCCCAGGCCCAAACAAGCCACAGTGGACCCCTGTGGCCTATGAGGTCTCAGGACCGAGGCCAGTAGGCTAAGCCATGTCCCTGCCAGGCCCTCCAGGACAGGGCCTGCTACACCGGGGAGCTCTGGGCCGAGCCCATTCCAAATTTCCTTCAGGCAAAGGGCAAGAGGGAAGACAGAATTGTGGTGCAACACAGCTGCATGGCCCTCAGAACCCCTAAGAACACAGCTGCATGGCCCTCAGAACCCCTAAGAACACAGCT
>NW_016900305.1:0-211 GCF_001698545.2 Rhinopithecus bieti | reverse complement strand
GCATGGGCATCAGTGGTCTTCCAAATGTCCCTTAGCAGATTCTGCAAAGGAGTGTTTACAACCTTCTCAATCAAAAGAAAGTTTTAACTCTGTGAGATGAATCAACACATCCAAAAGCGGTTTCTCAGATAGCTTCTTTCTCATTTTATCTGTGGATACTCGGTTTTAACAACAGGCCTCAATGGGCTCCCACATGTCCCTTAACAGATTG
>NW_016900304.1:0-208 GCF_001698545.2 Rhinopithecus bieti | reverse complement strand
TTTTATTTATCTTTTCAAAGAACCAGCTTTTGTTTCATTTATCTTTTGTATTTGTATTTGTTTGTTTCAATTTCATTTAGTTCTGCTCTGATCTTGGTTATTTCCTTTCTTCTGCTGGGTTTGGGTTTGGTTTGTTCTTATTTCTCTAGTTCCTTGGGGTGTGACCTTAGGTTATCTGTTTGTGCTTTTCAGACTTTTGATATAGGCA
>NW_016900303.1:0-213 GCF_001698545.2 Rhinopithecus bieti | reverse complement strand
TTTATTTTGCATAACTCTCTAAACAGTTCACACCAAGGACTATCAGTATTTTCCATACTATTAGAAGTAGAGTCCTTTGCATTTTGGGGTATAATCATATTAAACAGCCAAATCCAGAAACCCTAAAACCATCCTTAATATTCTGTTCATCTAGAACCACTCCTGGTACCAAAATCTGTATTAGTCAGAGTTCTCTAGAGGGACAGAACTAAT
>NW_016900302.1:0-213 GCF_001698545.2 Rhinopithecus bieti | reverse complement strand
CCAGCTACTCGGGAGGCTGAGGCAGGAGAATCACTTGAATCCGAGAGGCAGAGGTTTCAGTGAACCAAGATTGCACCACTACACTCCAGCCTGGGCAACAAAAGTGAAGCCTGTCTCCACAAAAAAGAAAAAAAAAGGGAGCCAGGACAGTGGCTAATGTCTGTAATCGCAGCACTCTGGGAGGCCAAGGCTAGAGGATCAGTTGAGGTCAGG
>NW_016900301.1:0-555 GCF_001698545.2 Rhinopithecus bieti | reverse complement strand
AGGATCCATAGTTTCATCCCACCTGCAAACTCCTTTTGGCCATGCAATGTAACTTAACTCACAGGCCCTGAGGACTAGGACTTGAGCATCTCTTGGCGGGGAGTGGGGAGGTTGTTAATTTGCCTATCACAGTTCTGATCTCAGAACACATAAGCAGCCACGCTGGGTACTTGGAGGCTCTTAATTTAATACAGGCTTGCACAGCAAAATGAGACCAAATATTCAACAATTACACTGTGAATAAGAGCAGTAAATACTGCAAGGCTGAATTAAAACACCAAATTAGACTTCTCACTTAACTTTGTCGGGGAGATTGATCTATTGCGGGGATATAGTTCTATGAACTAATATAAGCTAGGGTTGTAAATTTTCATACACAATGGGATTTAATTTTCATAGATATTGGGAAGGTGATCTTTATTTACATTTAAAATGGTGTATGGATGAATTAAGAATATAATATATGAATGATGGACAGGATTATTAGAAGCAATATTCCAAGGGCGATTGCCTTTGCAAATGATCATTCAGCTGTCCAGACATGGAAAATTGATG
>NW_016900300.1:0-1199 GCF_001698545.2 Rhinopithecus bieti | reverse complement strand
CTGGGATTACAGGCGTGAGCCACTGCCCCTGGCTTGAAACTTAACTCTTAACCATTTGGATCTGGAGAGTTTGTGTTTGTTTTATTTATCTTGACTTCTTTTAACTAGTTTTGTTTTTTTAATTTTCATTTTATCATATGTATTCTCACTCTAAGTTGCCTCAGATCGACACGAAATGAGGCAGAGTATAAAATAAAGAAATAAACATAATTGAATAAAGTTGCTTTTAATAACAACACAACTCATTTATAAGTAAAAGATATTGAAAATTTGTCTCTAAAGTAATCTATTATGTGCAGAATCTTATATTCTAGTTGACTTTCATTATAAAACAGAAAATGTGTTCCTTCAGGAACAACAGTTCTAGTCCCAAAATGTTATAAAATTACACTTTAAAATTGCAGCATCTATGTAAATTCACGTATGTTAAGGCAAATAAGTATGCTATTGTGAGTTATCGAGAATAATATGCAAAAGAAGTCACAAAATACAAATGCAAAATAACTAGAATTGCTTTTATGTCTTCATGAAATGACTTAAAGCTTGCAGAAAAGCACCTGAGTTTTCCTAACAGGAACGCCACTCTTTGAGTCTCCACGGTTACCTTTCCCTGGAATCCACCGAAGCAGCGATTCTCAGATCATGGGCAGACTCTTATCCTTTTCCTTTTGGCATCCCTGTAAGTCTCTGTTTTGTTGTTGTTTGTTTTGAGACAGGGTCTTGCTCTGTTGCCCAAGCTGGAGTGTGTTGGTGCAATCATAAGTCACTGCAGCCTCGACCTCCTGGGCTCAAGGAATCCTCCCTCCTCAGCCTCCTGAATAGCTGGGGACTAGACATAAACCACCATGCCCAGGTAATTTTTTAATGTCTTTTGGAAGAAATGAGGTCTTGCTATGTTGCCCAGGCTGGTCTCAAACTCCTGGCCTCAAGCAATCCTCCTGTCTCAGCCTCTCGGAGCTCTTAGATTACATGTGTGAGCCACAGGGCTCAGCTCAGGCCCCTGTTTTATAAGTCCATCAATATTGGTCTTTCCAAACAATTTCTTTTTTAAACTTAAATTTATTTAGAGGGGAAACAGTTTAAATAATGTACAGTATGTGTGAATTCATGGGTTTGCTATTTTCCTAAGGTACACTAAAATCAATTCATAAGTATTAAAAAAAATAGGGTGGGGCTGGGCGTGGTGGCTCACGCCTGTG
>NW_016900299.1:0-211 GCF_001698545.2 Rhinopithecus bieti | reverse complement strand
AAGCTCCGCCTCCCGGGTTTACGCCATTCTCCTGCCTCAGCCTCCCGAGTAGCTGGGACTACAGGCGCCCGCCACCTCGCCCAGCTAGTTTTTTTTATTTTTTAGTAGAGACGGGGTTTCACCGTGTTAGCCAGGATGGTCTCGATCTCCTGACCTCGTGATCCGCCTGTCTCGGCCTCCCAAACTGCTGGGATTACAGGCTTGAGCCACC
>NW_016900298.1:0-624 GCF_001698545.2 Rhinopithecus bieti | reverse complement strand
GCCTATTCCATTTAATGTTCAGATCTTAGGCTCATGAAACTTTTTTACTTTTTGTTTTCTTTAGTATGCTCTGTTCTCTCTTTATAGAGTTCTTATTATACATATTGAATTTCCTGGATTTGTCCTCTAGGTCCCTTATCCTTTCACTTATCAACTTCATTTCATTAACCATTTCCTCTGACTTCTGAGAAAATGTCTCAGATCAATCTTTTAAAATAATTACATGGATTTCTGCAGCATTAAGTTTGTTGTTTACTGTCTCTTGAATTTTTTAATTTGATCAGTGTGTCTACTGATTTGTAAAGGCTGAAAGAGGTATGCAAAATCTCTCACTATGACTGTGGTTTTGTTCATTACTTGAAAATAATTATTTGGAATTTCTGATTGATTTTATTTCATAGAATAATAATGTAGTTCATTTTAAGGTTTAAAACTAGAGATTTAATAACTGTTTTCTTCTGCTCTTTCATAGGAGAATATTTACTTGGACTCACCAATATGGTGGAATGTTTACCCTTTTCATTTATCTTTTCTCCCTGCTCATTCTTCAAATCAAGAGACAAACTGTCCCAGAAAATGTGTCTATACTCATCTGTTGTAGTAATAGACAAAGAAAAAAGATGA
>NW_016900297.1:0-258 GCF_001698545.2 Rhinopithecus bieti | reverse complement strand
GGAGGAACCCTGTCTCTACTAAAATACAAAATTAGCCAGATGTGGCAGTGCATGCCTGTAATCTCAGCTACTTGGGAGTCTGAGGTGGGAGAATTGCTTGAACTTGGGAGGTGGAGGTTGCAGAGAGCTGAGATTGCGCCATTGCGCTCCAGCCTGGGCAACAAGAGCGAAACTCCAACCCCCCCCCCCAAAAAAAAAAAAAAAAAAAAAAAAAAAAAACGCCAGTACCCCCCCATAAAAAAAAAAAAAAAAAAAAAG
>NW_016900296.1:0-850 GCF_001698545.2 Rhinopithecus bieti | reverse complement strand
AGTTGTGTAATCATAAAATTCAAGTAAATGATTTGGCCACGAAGGTCTTCCGTGATCTGCACTTAGAGTAGGAATACCATCACTCTACAGAGGAGGACAAAATTGCATAACTAAAAGGTTAAAGTAAAGCAGATGTAATAGATTTCTGTGTCTTCCTTCTACAAATACCATTGGGGAAAGAAAGGTCTGTGGAGAGGAATGTGAGAAGAATAACAGATTTATGGAAAGGTCAATGGTACACTCAGAGAAGCTTTGTAGAGTGCCAGGAAATGTTTCCTCCCGGCAAAAGGAAACCAACCAGAGCTATCCACCAATACCCCGATCCAGTGTGCGCAGACCACATTACAAGTGCACGTGGGCACAAGCTCCTGACTAATTTTGTCATAAAGCTATACTGTTGGCCTATGAGAATATGTTTTCCTAAAATGTTTACCTCTGTAAAATAAGTACTCATCATTAGTTTCAAATTTGTCTAAAATTATGCAAATGTTCGGTTATATTTTGCACTGAAGGTCATTCTATTGGGTCAAATGGTCCCCTCCACAAATATATATATGCATAGACATATATATACACACACACATATATATATACACACATATACACACACACACACACACACACATATACCCACTCTGAACCTATAAAAGTGGCCACATTTGGAAATAGGATTTTGCAGACATAATCAAATTAATATGCTATCATCCTGGATCAGGGTGGCCCTAAATCCAATGACCAGGGTACTTCTAAGAGACAGAAGAGGAGACACAGACACAGAGGAGAAGGCCACCTGGAGATGGAGCCAGAGACTGAAGGGATGTGGCCAGAAGCCCAGGACACCTGGTGCCCC
>NW_016900295.1:0-1203 GCF_001698545.2 Rhinopithecus bieti | reverse complement strand
GATTGGCCCCACTCTCTTCTGGCTTGTAGGGTTTCTGCAGAGTGATCTGCTGCTAGTCTGATGGACTTCTCTTTGTGGGTAACCTAACTTTTCTCTCTGACTTCCCTTAACATATTTTCCTTCATTTCAACCTTGGTGAACCTGACAACTATGTGTCTTGGGGTTGTTCTTCTTGAGGAGTATCTTTGTGGTGTTCTTTGTATTTCCTGAAGTTGAATATTGGCCTCTCTTGTTAGGTTGGGGAACTTCTCCTGGACAATATCCTGAGGAGTTTTTTTCTAATTTGGTTCCATTCTCCCCATCACTTTCAGGTACACCAATCAAAATGTAGATTTGGCCTTTTCACATAGTCCCTCATTTCCTGGAGGCTTTGTTAATTTCATTCTTTTTTCTCTAATCTTGTCTTCTCACTTTATTTTATTAATTTGATCTTCAATCACTGATATCCTTCCTTCTGCTTGATGGAATCAGCTATTGAAGCTTGTGTATGCTTCATGAAGTTCTTGAAATGCGGTTTTCAGCTCCATCAGGTCATTTGAGCTCATATCTACACTAGTTATTCTAGTTATCCATTCATCTAACCTTTTTTTCAAGGTTCTTAGCTTCCTTGTGATGGGTTAGAACATGCTCCTTTAGCTCGGAGAAGTTTGTTATTTTGACCTTCTGAAGCCTACTTCTATCAATTTGTCAAACTCATTCTCCTTCCAGTTTTGTTCAATTGCTGGCGAGGGGTTGCATTCCTGTGAAGGAGAAGAGACATTATTGTTTTGGAATTTTCAACCTTTCTGTTCTGGTTTCTTCCCAACTTTGTGGTTTTGTCTACCTTTGGTCTTTGATGTTGGTGACCTACAGATGAGGTTTTGGTGTGGATATCCTTTTGTTGATGTTGATGCTATTACTTCTGTTTGTTAGTTTTCCTTCTAACAGACAGGCCCCTGAGCTGCAGGTCTGTTGGAGTTTGCTGGAGGTCCACTCCAGACACTGTTTGTCTGGGTATCACCAGTGGAGGCTGCAGAACAGCAAATATTGCTGCCTGATCCTTCCTCTGTAAGCTTCGTCCCAGAGGGGCACCCACCTTTATGTGGTGTCTTTTGGCTCCTACTGGGAGGTGTCTTCCAATCAGGTTACATGGGGTCAGGGACACACTTGAGGAGGCAGACTGTCTGTTATCAGAGCTCGAACACCGTGCTGGGAGAACCACTG
>NW_016900294.1:0-429 GCF_001698545.2 Rhinopithecus bieti | reverse complement strand
AGGAGCTGGGAGAGGCAGGAGGGATCCTCCCCTAGGACCTCCAATGTGAGTGTAGCCCTGAGACACCTTGATTTCTGACTTTTGGTCTCTAGAATGTTTTAAGCATCTTTTTTTTTTTTTTAAATTTCGGTTTTAATCCCACTCAGTTTGTGGTACATTGTTATTGCAGCCCTGGGAAATGAAGACAGTTCTTCATAGAATGCTGGACCTATATAATACTGAGTGACTTTGAGTCTGATTAAGAAATAGAAGTTTTCAGCATGTACAAATTGATATAGGATTTAAATTGTTTCTTTTCCTGCCTTGGTGTTCCCTTTAGAAATATATTCAGGCAAATTTGCCTGAATTAGATGCATTTCTAATAACTGATCTTTCCTGTGGGGTGTTGTGAGCATTCAAATTCACATTTCGTGAGTCCCTCTGTGAAAA
>NW_016900293.1:0-204 GCF_001698545.2 Rhinopithecus bieti | reverse complement strand
ATTTTAATTTTAATGCTATTGTTTAAAGAGAACACTAGAACATCACAGAGAGTCTGTAATAAAATCAGATTTTCTTCTTCCAATCCTGTCCTTTCAAATAACATCACCAACAAAGATACTTTATTTTATAAGCTTTATTTTCATGCTTCATATTTTAGAACTGCCTCATTTTATGTGCGTTACTGTTTTAGGGGAAAACAATCA
>NW_016900292.1:0-1556 GCF_001698545.2 Rhinopithecus bieti | reverse complement strand
CTACAAATAGACTTAGACTCCTACACAATAATAGTGGGAGACTTTAACACCCCAATGTCAATATTAGATGGATCAACGAGGCAGAAAATTAACAAGGATATTCAGGACTTGAACTCAGCTGTGGACCAAGCAGACCTAATAGACATCTACAGAACTCTCTACCCCAAATCAACACGGAACATACATTCTTTTGGCACCACATTGCATTTATTCTAAAACTGACCACATGATTGGAAGTAAAACACTCCTCAGCAAATGCAAAAGAATGGAAATTATAACAAACAGTCTCTCAGGCCACAGTGCAATCAAATTAGAACTCAGGATTAAGAAGTTCACTCAAAACCATACAACTACATGGAAACCAAACAACCTGCTCCTGAATGGCTACTTGGTAAATAACAAAATTAAGGCAGAAATAAATAAGTTCTTTGAAACCAATGAGAACAAAGACACAACGTACCAGCACCTCTGGGACACATCTAAAGCAGTGTTTACAGGGAAATTTATAGCACTAAATGCCCACAGGAAAAGCAGGAAAGATCTAAAATTGACACCCTAACATAACTATTAAAAGGACTAGAGAAGCAAGAGCAAACAAATTCAAAGCTAGCAGAAGACAAGAAATAGCTAAGATCAGAGCAGAACTGAAGGAGATAGAGACATAAAACCCTTCCAAAAAATCAATGAATCCAGGAACTGGTTTCTTGAAAAGATTAACAAAATAGATAGACTGCTAACCAGATTAATAAAAGAAAAGAGAGAAGAATCAAATAGACATAATAAAAAATGATAAAATGGGTATCACCACCAATCCCACAGAAATACAAACTACCATCAAAGAATACTATAAACACTTCTATGCAAATAAACTAGAAAATCTAGAAAAAATGAATAAATTTCTGGACACATACACCCTCCCAAGACTAAACCAGGAAGAAGTGGAATCCCTGAATAGACCAATAATAGGTTCTGAAATTGATGCAGTAATTAATAGCCTACCAACCAAAAAAAGCCTGGGACCAGATGGATTCCCAGCCAAATTCTACCAGAGGTACAAAGAGAAGCTGGTACCATTCTTTCTGAAACTATTCCAAATAATAGAAAAGAGGGACTCCTCTCTAACTCATTTTATGAGGCCTGCGTCATCCTGATACTAAAACCTGGCAGGGACACAATAAAAAAAGAAAATTTCAGGCCAATATCCCTGGTGAACATCAATGCAAAATCCTCAATAAAATACTGGCAAACTGAATCCAACAGCACATCAAAAGCTTATCCACCATGATCCCAGGGCTTCATCCCTGGGATGCAAGGCTGGCTCAACATATGCAAATCAATAAACATAATCCATCACATAAACAACCAAAAAAACCACATGATTATCTCAACAGATGCAGAAAAGGCCTTTGACAAAATTCAACATCCCTTAATGCTAAAACTCTCAATAAACTAGGTATTGATGGAACATATCTCAAAATAATAAAAGTTATTTATGACAAACCCACAGGCAATATCATACTGAATGGGCAAAACTGGAAGCATTCCCTTTGAAAACC
>NW_016900291.1:0-260 GCF_001698545.2 Rhinopithecus bieti | reverse complement strand
TGTGTGCCATGTTGGTTTGCTGCACCTATCAAGCCGTCATCTAGGTTTTAAGCCTCACATGCATTAGTTATTTGTCCTAATGCCCTCTCTTTCTCTCTTACTCTCTTTCTCTTTCTTTCTTTCTTTCTTTCTTTCTTTCTTTCTTTCTTTCTTTCTTTCTTTCTTTCTTTCTTTCTTTCTTTCTTTCTTTCTTTCTTTCTTTTCTTTCTTTCTCTCTCTTTCTTTCTTTCGTTTCTTTCTTTCCTTCCTTCTTTCTTTCT
>NW_016900290.1:0-258 GCF_001698545.2 Rhinopithecus bieti | reverse complement strand
AAGTTTACACAATAGGGTGACTAGTAAGCCTTGTGTCAATAATGCAGTTTGTTTACTGAACAAATCAAAGAGTCATATACACAATTTGTACACTTTGAACATTGTTAAATGAAGTTGACCTGTATTCTTTGGAAAGGGAAATGCTGCTTCTGATAGAAATCCTGATAGCTCAAGTAGAAAAGCCGAACTAATTGAATCTTCAAAGGAAAAAAATTACAAATCCCTTTAGAGGGAAAATATAATAAAAAAGGATAAAAG
>NW_016900289.1:0-259 GCF_001698545.2 Rhinopithecus bieti | reverse complement strand
CCTTGGGAAATCCATGTCAGTAAGTGTAGAGTTTGATGTGTGGTAACCAAATTAGGGAGTTACCAGAAGGATATTGAATCTTATAGAAACCCGAAACCATGCTTTTGAATAGCACCATATCCTGACGTAATGTGGGCATCAGGAGAATCCAGTCCCATTTATAAGGCAACCTGACAGTGACTCTGCCTTCCTGAAACATCTTTCCCCAGTGTATACACATGCATGCGCGCATGCGCGCGCGCGCGCGCGCGCACACACA
>NW_016900288.1:0-212 GCF_001698545.2 Rhinopithecus bieti | reverse complement strand
AGAATATAACTGAGAGGGACAGGGGTCAAAACAGGAAAATCACATTGAACTGGAATTGGTAAGAGGTAGGAAAATCTCAAGTGTTTTGTTTTCCTGTTCAATCATCACTGGCCACCACATTTTGAAAATTATAATAATAACTATTATCAGATGACACTTCAAATGAAAATATAAGCAGGGCATGAAACACTGTAGTCAGCAAAAAACTTCAA
>NW_016900287.1:0-698 GCF_001698545.2 Rhinopithecus bieti | reverse complement strand
CATAACCATAAAGTTCTTGTGGTTTCTACTGTTAAGTTTTAATCACTTATTTTAAAACTGGCAATTATACAAATAATTCTGTTTTAAAGACCAAAAAAAGCTCTAAGATACTTCTGTCATTTAAATTTTAAAATACGACATTCCAAGTGACATTCAAAGCCACTTTTAATTGGCTGGGTAACAGACATTGTGCTTAAGTTAGCCTAATTAGTGTGAGAGTGGGAAAAGTTTTATACTGATGTAAAATTCAAAATGATGGGGACTGAAATAGAAAAGATTACAATTATATTTAGTTGTTATGGAAACTATTCTACTGGTATGGAAATGTATGTGTTAAAACTTAAGGCCTACCAAGCCCATAAAAGAAAATTTCTAACATATTAATTTCATGAAATAAGATTTAGTTAGTAGTTGTTTTATTTCACTGCTAATAAACGTATCTTCAAATTTCCATACATAAATGTCTACCCTAGAACAGCTGTTGCTATAGTAACAAGACACAGGGGCTCATATTCATATTTTATGGTTTACTTTTAGAATTCCTTAAAATTGTAATTTTAAATTTTGATAATTTCTGCTTATGTCATACTTCAAATGTATTAGTAATAAACCATAAACTAAGGTGGTATTCCTCTTCTTATTTAAAATGATATAGTTCTCAATTTCCAGTAATCTCAAAATGTGTTAAACAGTCAACC
>NW_016900286.1:0-6787 GCF_001698545.2 Rhinopithecus bieti | reverse complement strand
AGACCAATCAGCAGGATGTGAGTGGGGTCAGATAAGGGAATAAAAGCAGGCTGCCCCAACCAGCAGTGGCAACCCACTCAGGTCCCCTTCCACACTGTGGAAGCTTTGTTCTTTCGCTCTTTGCAATAAATCTTGCTGCTGCTCACTCTTTAGGTCCACACTGCCTTTGTGAACTATAACACTCACCGCAAAGGTCTGCAGCTTCACTCCTGAAGCCAATGAGACCACAAACCCACCGGGAAGAACAACTCCAGATGCGCTGCCTTTAAGAGCCATAACACCACGAATGTCTGCAGCTTCACTCCTGACAGTGAGACTATGAACCCACGAGAAGGAAGAAGCTCCAGACACAGCTGAACGTCTGAAGGAACAAACTCTGGACACACCATCTTTAAGAACGGTAACACTCACTGCGAGGTTCCACGGCTTCATTCTTGAAGTCAGTGAGACCAAGAACCCACCGATTCTGGACACACCAGGAGGTGGAGGTTTCAGTGAGCCAAGAATGTGCCATTGTGAGAGGTGACAATGTGCTAGCAGCCCTTACTCTTGGCATCTCCTCGGCCTCAGCCTCCACTCTGGCAGCACTTGAGGAGCTCTTCAACCCAACACTGCACTGTGGGAGCCCTTCTCTGGGCTGGTCAAGACTGGAGCTGTCTCCCTCTGCTTGCGGGGAGGTGTGGAGGGAGAGGTGCAGTGGGAATGGGGCTGCGCTCGGGGCTCATGGGCCAGCACAAGTTCTGGTGGGTGTGGGCTCAGTGGGCCCCGCACTCAGAGCAGCTGGCTGGTGCAGCTGGCCCAGGGCAGTGAAGGGCTTAGCACCCAGGCCAGCAGCTGCAGAGGGTGCGTGCCTGGTGCCACAGTATTGCCAGCCCATCCGTGCCATGCTCAAATTCTCCTCGGGCCTCAGTCGCCTCCCCAAGGGGCAGGGCTCGGGACCTGCAGCCCACCATGCCTGAGCCCTCCCACATGGCCCAAGCCTCCTGGACGGGCACCGCCCCTGCTACAGGGTGCCCAGTCCCACCAACTGCCCAAGGGCTGAGGAGTGCAGGTGTGTGGCACAGGACTGATGGGCAGCTCCACCCACGGTCTTAGTGTGGGATTGACTAGGCAAAGCCAGCTGGGCTCCTGAGTCTGGTGAGGACTTGGAGAACTTTTGTGTCAAGCTGGAGGATTGTATATGCACCAATCACACTCTGTGTCTAGCTTGGGGTTCATGGATGCACCAGTCAGCACTCTATCTAGCTAATCTGGTGGGGACTTGGAGAACCTTTATATCTAGCTAAAGGATTATAAATACACCAATCAGCAGTCTGAGTCTAACTCAAGGTTTGTAAACACACCAATCAGCACCCTGTGTCTAGCTCAAGGTTTGCAAACGCACCAATCAGTGCTCTGTATCTAGCTAATCTAGTGGGGACTTGGAGAATTTTATGTCTATCTAGAAGATTGTAAACACACCAATCAGCGCCCTGTCAAAGCAGACCAATCAACTCTCTGTAAAATGGACAGATCAGCTGTCTGTAAAATGGACCAATCAGCAGGATGTCAGTGGGGTCAGATAAGGGAATAAAAGCAGGCTGCCTGAGCCAGCAGTGGCAACCTGCTTGGGTCCCCTTCCATGCTGTGGAAGCTTTGTTCTTTTGCTCTTTGCAATAAATCTTCTTGCTGTTCACTCTTTGGGTCCGCACTACCTTTATGAGCTGTAACACTTATCACAAAGGTCTGCAGCTTCACTCCTGAAGCCAGTGAGACCACAAACCCACCAGGAGGAATGAACAACTCCAGATGCACCACTTTTAAGAACTGTATCACTCACCGTGAAGGTCTGAAGCTTCACTCCTGAAGCCAGCAAGACCACAAACCTACCAGAAGGAAGAAACTCCTAACATTTTCTAACATCAGAAGGAACAAACTCCGGACACACCATCTTTAAGAACTGTAGCACTCACCATGAGGGTCCATGGCTTCATTCTTGAAATCAATGAAACCAAGAACCCACCAGCTCCGAACACATTTTGGTGACCACGAAGGGACTATCGCCTGTCGCCAAGCAGTGAGACTATCGCCTATCACCAAGTGGTGATTACCATTGGACCCTTTCACTTGCTATTCTGTCCTATTTTCTTTAGAATTTGGGAGCGAAATACTGGGCACCTGTCGGCCAGTTAAAAGTGACTAGCACGGCTGCCAGACTAAAGACACGGGTGTCAGGCTTTCTGGGAAAGGGCTCTCTATCAACCCCAACTCTTCGGAGTTGGGAGCATTGGTTTGCCTGGAACCAGCTTCCCCTTTTCCTGTACTTCTGGGCTGAGCCAAGGGTCAACAGAGGGAAAGCCATTCAGCTCTGGGGTCCTGACAACACGGTGGTTGACCATGTGGCCATGAGTGTAACTCTCAAAGGCATGTCACCCAAGCAAGACTCGCCCATCTATCCTATTTATCCTGACCCTCGCCCCTGGGTCCTAATGCCTGCCACACAAACTTTCTCTCATCTCTCTTCTCTGAGGCTAACCCCACTACTAAACATCACTCCCTGTCTCTGGTGCTTTTCTAGTTTCTCCTATAAGAATGATTTATAGTATAAACTCCAGGACTCTGTTATCTTCTTTAGGCACCCAGGCTCACCAATCGGAAAGACATAATTTTGCCCAAAGCCCCAATGTAGCGGGTACTATCTGGAATTTTAGGATCCCTCCTCAGACTAGCAGGCCTAACAAAAGCTATTACTGAAGCTAGGATATGGGGAGCCTCAGAAATTGTATCCTTCCTATTCATATAAGTGAGGACAAAAGGTGTCACTCTTCCAACTCTGGAGATCCCTTCCCTCCCTCAGGGTATGGCCCTCCACTTCATTTTTGGGGCATAACACCTTTATAAGACATGGATAAAGTCCCAGTACTAACAGGAGAATGCCTAGGACTCTAACAGGTTTTCGAGAATGCATCGGTAAGGGCCATTAAATCCGACCTTCCTTGGTCCTCCTTGTGGTCTGAGAGGAAAACTAGTGTTTCTGCTGCTGCATTGGTGAGCTCAACTACTTCGATCAGCAGGGTCCAGGGACCATTGTGGGTTCTTGGGCAGGGGGAGAAACAAAACAAATCAAAACCATGGGCAGTTTTGTCTTTCAGATGGGAAACACTTAGGCATCAACAGGTTCACCCTTGAAATGCATCCTAAGCCATTGGGAACAATTTGACCCACAAATCCTGAAAAAGAGGTGGCTTATTTTTTTCTGCACTATGGCTTGGCCCCAATATTCTCTCTCTGATGGGGAAAAATGGCCACCTGAGGGACGTACAAATTACAATACTATCCTGCAGCTTGACCTTTTCTGTAGGGAAGGCAAATGGAGTGAAATACCTTATGTCCAAGTTTTCTTTTCATTGAGGGAGAATACACAACTATGCAAAGTTTTGCAATTTACATCCCACAGGAGGACCTCTCAGTTTACCCCCATATCCTAGCCTCCCTATAGCTCCCCTTCCTATCAATGATAATCCTCCTCTAATCTCCCCTGCCCAGAAGGAAATAAGCAAGGAAATCTCCAAAGGACCACAAAAACCCCAAGGCTATCTGTTATGTACCCTTCAAGCTGTAGGGGGAGGGGAATTTGGCCCAACCCAGGTACATGTCCCCTTCTCCCTCTCTGATTTAAAGCAGATCAAGGCAGACCTTGGAAAGTTTTCAGATGATCCTGATAGATACACAGATGTCCTACAGGGTCTAGGGCAAACCTTTGACCTTGCTTGGAGAGATGTCATGCTATTGTTAGATCAAACCCTGGCCTTTAATGAAAAGAATGTGGCTTTAGCTGCAGCCTGAGAGTTTGGAGATACTTGATATCTTAGTCAAGTAAATGAGAGAATGACAGCTGAAGAAAGGGATAAAGTCCCTACCAGTCAGCAAGCCATCCCCAGTATGGATCCCCACTGGGACCTTGATTCNATCTCACTTGGAGAGATGTCATGCTATTGTTAGATCAAACCCTGGCCTTTAATGAAAAGAATGTGGCTTTAGCTGCAGCCTGAGAGTTTGGAGATACTTGATATCTTAGTCAAGTAAATGAGAGAATGACAGCTGAAGAAAGGGATAAAGTCCCTACCAGTCAGCAAGCCATCCCCAGTATGGATCCCCACTGGGACCTTGATTCAGATCAAGGGGACTGGAGTTGTAAACATCTGTTGACCTGTGTTCTAGAAAGACTAAGAAGAATGAGAAAAAAAGCTAATGAATTATTCAATGATGTCCACCAAAACTCAGAGAAAGGAAGAAAATTCTTCTGCCTTCCTTGAGTGGCTATGGGAGGCCTTAAAAAGAATATACTCCCCTGTCACTTGAATCACTTGAGGGTCAATTGATTCTAAAAGATAAGTTTATTACCCAGTCAGCTGCAGATATCAGAAGAAAGCTCCAAAAGCAAGCCCTGGGCCCTGAACAAAATTTGGAGGCATTATTAAACCTGGCAACCTCAGTGTTCTATAATAGGGACCAAGAGGAACAGGCCCAAAAGGAAAAGCAAGATCAGAAAAAGGTCGCAGCCTTAGTCATGGCCCCCAGACAAACAAACCTTGGTGGTTCAGAGAGGACAGAAAATGGAGCAGACCAATCATCTGGTAGGGCTTGTTACCAGTGTGGTTTGCAAGGGCACATTTAAAAAGATTGTCCAATGAGAAACAAACTACCCCCTCATCCACATCCACCATGCTGAGGCAATCAGTGGAAGGTGCACTGCCCCAGAGGACGAAGGTTCTTTGGGTCAGAAGCCCCCAACCAGGTGATCCAACAACAGGACTGAGGGTGCCCAGGGCAAGCACCAGCTCATGTCATCACCCTTACTGAGCCCCAGGTACGTTTAACCATTGAGGGTCAGGAAATTGACTTCCTCCTGGACACTGGTGTGGCCTTCTCAGTGTTAATCTCCTGTCCTGGACAACTGTCCTCAAGGTCTCTTACCATCCGAGGAATCCTGGGACAGCCTGAAACCAGGTATTTCTCGCACCTCCTCAGTTGTAATTGGGAGACTTTGTTATTTTAACATGCTTTTCTTGTTATGCCTGAAAGTCCCACACCCTTATTAGGGAGGGATATATTAGCCAAAGTTGGAGCTATTATCTACATGAATATGGGGAACAAGTTACCCATTTGTTGTCCCCTACTTGAGGAGGGAATCAACCCTGAAGTCTGGGCATTGAAAGGACAATTTGGAAGGGTAAAAAATGCCCGCCCAGTCCAAATCAGGCTAAAAGACCCCACCACTCTTCCTTATCAAAGGCAATATCCCTTAAGGCCTGAAGTTCATAAAGGATTACAGGATATTGTTAAAGATTTAAAAGCACAAGGTTTAGTAAGGAAATGCAGCAGTCCCTGCAACACCCCAATTCTAGGAGTACAAAACCAAATGGTCAGTGGAGACTATTGCAAGACCTTAGACTCATCAATGAGGCCGTAATTCCTCTATATCCAGTTGTACCCAATCCCTATACCCTGCTCTCTCAAATACCAGAGGAAGCAGAATGGTTCACGGTTCTGCACCTCAAGGATGCCTTCTTCTGTATTCCCCTGCATGCTGACTCCCAGTTTCCCTGCCTTTAAGGATCCCACAGACCACATGTCCCAACTTACATGAATGGTCTTGCCCCAAGGGTTTAGGCATAGTCCTCACCTGTTTGGTCAGGCACTGGCCCAAGATCTAGGCCACTTCTCAAGTCCAGGCACTCTGGTCCTTCAGTATGTGGATGATTTACTTTTGGCTACCAGTTCAGAAGCCTTGTGCCAGAAGGCTACTCTAGATCTCTTGAACTTTCTGGTTAATCAAGGGTACAAAGTGTCTAGGTCAAAGGCCCAGCTTTGCCTACAGCAGGTCAAATATCTAGGGCTAATCTTAGCCAGAGGGACCAGGGCCCTCAGCAAGGAACAGATACAGCCTGTACCGGCTTATCCTCACCCTAAGACATTAAAACAGTTGCAGGAGTTCCTTGGAATTACCGGCTTTTGCCTACTATGGATCCCCAGATAAGTGAGATAGCCAGGCCCCTCTAAAGGAAACCCAGAGGGCAAATACTCATCTAGTAGAATGGGAACCAGAGGCAGAAACAGCCTTCAAAACCTTAAAGCAGACCCTAGTACAAGCTCCAGCTTTAAGCCTACCAACAGGACAAAACTTCTCTTTATTAGTCACAGAGCAGGGATAGCTCTTGGAGTACTTACTCAGACTCGTGGGACAACACCATGACCAGTGGCATACCTAAATAAAGAAGCTGGTGTAGTAGAAAGAGGCTGGCCTCACTGTTTAAGGGTAGTTGTAGCAGTGGCCGTCTTAGTGTCAGAGGCTATCAAGATAATACAAGGAAAGGATCTCACTGTCTGGACTACTCATTATGTAAATGGCACATTAGGTGCCAAAGGAAGTTTATGGCTATCATAAAACTGCCTAGTTAGATAGCAGGCACTACTCCTTGAGGGACCGGTGCTTCAAATATGCATGTGCATGGCCCTCAACCCTGCCACTTTTCTCCCAGAGGATGTGAAACCAATCTAGCATGACCACCATCAAAGTATCGTCCAGACTTATGCCGCCTGAGATGATCTCTTAGAAGTCCCCTTAGCGAATCCTGACCTTAACCTATATACCAATGGAAGTTCACTTGTGGAGAATGGGATACAAAGGGCAGGTTATGCCATAGTTAGTGATGCAACCAACTTGAAAGTAAGCCACTTACCCCAGGGACCAGTGCCCAGTTAGCAGAACTAATGACACTTACCTGAGCCTTAGAACTGGGAAAGG
>NW_016900285.1:0-700 GCF_001698545.2 Rhinopithecus bieti | reverse complement strand
CACCCATCTAAACTCCTGTTTTTTAAAACCATCAAGCTGGGTGCAGTGGCTCACACCTCTAATCCCAGCACTTTGGAAGGCTGAGGCAGGCAGATTACTTAAGGTCAGGAGTTTGAGACCAGACTGGCCATCATGATGAAACCCTGTCTCTACTAAAATAGAAAAAAATTAAGGCCAGGTGCGGTGGCTGTAATCCCAACCTTTGGGAGGCTGAAACGGTTGGATCACCTGAGGTTAGGAGTTCAAGACCAGCCTGGCCAACATGGTGAAACCCCATATCTACTAAAATACAAAAAATTGGGCCGGGCACAGTGGCTCACGTCTGTAATCCCAGCACTTTGGGGTGGGTGGATCACGAGGTCAGGAGATTGAGACCATCCTGGCCAACATGGTGAAACCTCGTCTTTACTAAAATACAAAATTAGCTGGGTGTGGCAACATGTGCCTGTAATCCCAGCTACTCGAGAGGCTGAGGCACGAGAGAATCGCTTGAACCCAGGTGGCGGAGGCTGCAGTGAGCCGAGATTGTGCCACTGCACTCCAGCCTGGTGACAGAGTGAGACTCAGTCTCAAAAAACAAAATACAGGCCAGGAGCGGTGGCTCACGCCTGTGATCCCAGCACTTTGGGAGGCCAAGGTGGGCGGATCACGAGGTCAGGAGGTCCATCCCATACTAGATAATAGGGCGACACCCCGTCTC
>NW_016900284.1:0-223 GCF_001698545.2 Rhinopithecus bieti | reverse complement strand
GGAGACAGAATCTTGTTCTGTCGCCAGGCTGGAGTGCAGTGGTGTGATCTTGGCTCACTGCAACCTCCGCCTCCTGGGTTCAAGCGATTCTCCTGCTTCAGCCTAGTGAGTAGCTAGGATTACAGGTGCACACCACCATGCCCAGCTATTTTGTGTGTGTGTGTGTTTTAGCAGAGACAGGGTTTCATCATGTTGGCCCGGTTGGTCTGGATCTCTTGACCTC
>NW_016900283.1:0-700 GCF_001698545.2 Rhinopithecus bieti | reverse complement strand
GAAATCGAACTTCCTATGTATAAAAAATATAATATACCAATGCATACATAAATTCGCAATTTTGAAAACTTTGAGTTGAATATATTCTCTATGAAAACAATCATACATAAAATTGAGTTTTCTCTGAGACCGCAAGACATTGCCCTGCATCATGGCACTGTAATGATGTCATTTGCCATTGCATAGCATTGTATTATGGAGAATATTTAGGAGGCTGTATTATGTTCTATCAAATCTATTTCATCACTTGGTTTTGTTTGGATTTTAAAATTCTTCAGATTGCCTACTATTTTCTCAGAAAGAAGCTGCCGTACAATGCCAAATGAAACTGGATACCAGATAAACAAGAAGTTCCTGGCCAGTTTACTGCATTCAATGAGATTTGAGAGCTTTAAAACATAAAACAACCAATGTTTTGATTGTTCTCTATTCCTTATATGTCTTTTACTTTCTGTTCTCATTTGGATATCCAATACCTATAATATTGAATGGATAATATCTGTTTATTAATAGCTACTCTCTCCTCTTTACATATTATTTCTGAGGCTTACTGAACTCTATTCAATACTTCAGGTAATAGTCTAATGCATGAAAGAAAAAAATAAAGACATTCAATATTAAAGAAGAAATTTTCCTAAGATAATAACAGTTGACTAATAAATTTAAGAAAAGTTTGGAAAGAAAAGATCCTTTAGAATTT
>NW_016900282.1:0-224 GCF_001698545.2 Rhinopithecus bieti | reverse complement strand
CATTTTTTTATTATTATACTTTAAGTTCTAGGGCACATGTGGACAACGTGCAGGTTTGTTACATATGTATACATCTGCCATGTTGGTGTGCTGCACCCATTAACTCATCATTTATATTAGGTATATCTCCTAATGCTATCCCTCCCCACTCCCCACACCCCACGACAGGCCCCAATGTGTGATGTTCCCCACCCGTGTCCAAGTGTTCTCATTGTTCATTTTCC
>NW_016900281.1:0-701 GCF_001698545.2 Rhinopithecus bieti | reverse complement strand
TATATATGTAATAGGTTTTCGTAAATTGTGTATTCATTTTATTTTCTCAAAATATTTTATTTTTTTCAATATTTTATTCAAGTATTTGTTGTTCAGGGGTATGTTTAAATTTCATGTATTTCTAAAGTTCAAATATCTGCCTGATACTGAGTTCTAATTGTATACCATATGGTCACGTCAGAAGATATGATTTTAACCTTCTTCCTGGCTTCCTTATGTTTAATCTGTCTAGCAAGTGGTTGCTTCACAGCTCTACCTGGATTCCTCTCCGGAAAATCCTCTTTCCTTTTCTACCACATGGCCAAACGGTAATGTTTCATTTTGCTCTGCTTCACTTTTAATTGTAAGTTTCAATCTTAATCACTTCCTTGCTCTCATATCTTATCATAGGTTGTTAGAAGCAACCACACCACATCTTGAACGCTTTATTGCTTAGAAATTTATTCTAAAAAATAACCCGTATTCCTAAATTCAGCATTCCAGAAAGCCCCAGGGCATAGACACAATCAAGCCAGGCACTTACCTAAGGCATATAAAACATGAGCTTTGCTTCAGTACCCAGTGAGATCCAAAATTTTACTTGAAGATTTGTAAACCTGGTCTTCACTGTCCTATTGTGCCATCTTGATGATATTGCAATTCTTATGCTTTTAATTCACCAGATAAATTTTATTTCTAACAATATTTTTATTAAATGCTAT
>NW_016900280.1:0-213 GCF_001698545.2 Rhinopithecus bieti | reverse complement strand
GTATTGTGTGGTGTGTGTGTGTATGTGGTGTGTGTGTGTGTGTATTGTGTGTTGTGTATGTGGTGTGTGTATGTGTGTGGTGTGTGTGTATGTGTGTGGTGTGTGTATTGTGTGGTATGTGTGTGTGTGTGTATGTGTGTGTGTGTGTATGTGTGTGATGTGTGTATGGTGTGTGTGTATGTGTGTGGTGTGTGTGTATGTGTGTGGTGTGTG
>NW_016900279.1:0-1000 GCF_001698545.2 Rhinopithecus bieti | reverse complement strand
ATATTATAAATGCCAGAGCGATATTTCATTAATATCACAGTGTGTGAACAATGAATATTATAAATATCAGAGCAATGTTTCATTAATATCAAGGTGTATAAACACTGGATATTATAAATATCAGAGTGATAGTTCATTAAAATCACAGTGTGTAAACACTGGATATTATAAATATCAAAGTGATGTTTCATTAATATCACAGTGTGTAAATACTTGATGTTATAAATGTTAGACCAATATTTCAATATTATCATAGTGTATAAACACTGGATGTTATAAATGTCAGAGCGATATTTTATTGATATCACACTGTGTGAGCACTGGATATTACAAATGCCAGAGTGATAGTTCACTAATATCAGTGTATAAACACTCACTATTATAAATGCCAGAGCGATATTTCATTAATATCACAGTGTGTAAACAATGAATATTATAAATATCAGAGCAACATTTCATTAATGTCACAGTGTATAAACACTGGATATTATAAATATCAGTGATATTTCATTAATATCATAGTGTATAATCATTGGATATTTTATCAGAACAATATTTTATTAATATCAGAGCGATATTTTATTAATATCAGTGTGTAAGTACTGTGATATAATAAACATCAGAGCGATATTTCATTACTATCACAGCGTAAACTCTCCGTGTCAACACTGTAATACAATAAATATTGGAGCGATATTTCAGTAATATCACAGTAATTTCACACAGTAATATCACAATAATAACCCTGTGTGTAGACAGCAAATGGCATTTATCATATCATATGTAGTGTCAATGCACTGTGATATCCTGCATAACAATATCCTCGAGAAATGACTGCTGCTGTACACTGTGTGTACACCCTGTGATATCCTGCATAATATACTTGAGATATGACTGCTGCTGTCAGAGTAAGTGTACACCCTGTGATATCCTGCATAATATCCTCAAGATATGACTGCCACTGTCACAGTGGATGTACACCCTGTGATATCCTGATTAA
>NW_016900278.1:0-222 GCF_001698545.2 Rhinopithecus bieti | reverse complement strand
TGCGCGCGCGCGCGCGCGCGTGCGCATATACACACAGCAAAGGTCTATACAAATCTTTAAGGTCTTAAATTCCTTCAAGGAATTTTAAGGCCTTAAAGTTCCCCTTCACCTTATAGATGTTAAGGGTCTGTACAGACCTTTGGAAAACTTCAACTGCTTAAAACCGAAAATCCAGGTATTTGAAGCATTATACTTTTTGAATTAATTATAAGAAAATAAATA
>NW_016900277.1:0-954 GCF_001698545.2 Rhinopithecus bieti | reverse complement strand
TAGGTGGGTGGATGCATGGTTGATGGACATTGGGTGGATAATGGGTGGGTGGATGATGGACGGATGGGTGGGTCAGATATGTCCTGGAGGGGGACCCCCTGGCCTGAGCCTAGAATGGTGGCTCTGCTTGTCATTATCAGTGCCAGATCATAGATGGATGTGGAGTAGATGATGAGTGGATGGGTGGATGGTGGGTGGATGATGGATGGAGTGGATGAGGGATGACTGGTGTGTGAATGATGGATGGAGGGGTGGGTGGATGACGGATGAGTGTGTGATAGGTGGATGATGGATGAGTGTGTGGTGGGTGGATGATGGATGAGTGTGTGGTGGGTGGATGATGGATGGATGGGTGGGAGCATGATGGACGGAGGGGTAAGTGGATGGGTGGATGATGGATAGATGGTGGGTGAATGATGGATAGATGGATGGATGGGTGGGAGGATCCATACCACAATGAGGGATGGATACGTGTGTTGATGAAGGATGAGTGGCTGTGTGGATGATGGATGGAGGGGTGGGTGGATGACGGATGAGTGTGTGATAGGTGGATGATGGATGAGTGTGTGGTGGGTGGATGATGGATGAGTGTGTGGTGGGTGGATGATGGATGGATAGGTGGATGATAGGTATGTGGATAGATGGATAGATGGGTGGGAGCATCTATCCCACAATGAGGGATGGACGGGTGTGTGGATGAGAGATGGGTGGCTGTGTGGATGATGGATGGATGGGTGGGAGGATAATGGATGGATGGATGGATGGATGGATGGGAGGATGGATGGATAGTTGGGTAGATATGTGGGTGGGTGGATGGATGGATGGTGGATGGATGGTGGATGGATGATGGATGGATGGGTGGGAGAATAATGGATGGATAGGTGGATGATAGGTATGTGGATAGATGGATAGATGGGTGGGAGCATCTATCCCACAATGAGGGATGGACGGGTG
>NW_016900276.1:0-228 GCF_001698545.2 Rhinopithecus bieti | reverse complement strand
ATTTTGACAGGGCACTGATTGGTGCGTGTACAAAGCTTTAGTTAGACACAGAGCACTGATTGGTGCATTTACAATCCTTTAGCTAGAGAGAAAAGTTCTCCAGGTCTCCACCAGACCAAGAAGCCCAGTCAGCTTCACCTCTCATTGGCAGTTGCTGGGGGACTTTGCAGCACCAAGCCCCAAAGGAGCTCCTCCCCTGATCAAACACAGCAGGCCTGGCCAGCCTCA
>NW_016900275.1:0-224 GCF_001698545.2 Rhinopithecus bieti | reverse complement strand
GAGACAGAGTCTCGCTCTGTCACCCGGGCTGGAGTGCAGTGGCGCCATCTCTGCTCACTGCAAGCTCCACCTCCCGGGTTCACACCATTCTTGTGCCTCACCCTCCCGAGTAGCTGGGACTATAGGCGCGCACCACCATGCCCAGCTAATTTTTTGTATATTTAGTAGAGACAGGTTTCACCGTGTTAGCCAGGATGATCTAGATCTCCTGACCTCGTGATCTG
>NW_016900274.1:0-950 GCF_001698545.2 Rhinopithecus bieti | reverse complement strand
TATGCAGGATGGACATCCACACCAGCTGAAAATACTTTTTCTAACTTTTTCAGATTTTAATAAAACCACACAAGTATTACCTATAGGCTGAATATACAGATGCAGAGTGTCTAGTAGGAAGCAAAACTGAGTCACTCACCAGAAGAAAACTCACAGGGAAATTCCATGAGACAATGTGAAAATTTCAAAACATAATTTCTATACCAGTGGAAGAACAAATCCCCTTGCTTGACTTCACCCCGCTCAGTGAAAATGTTCAGTCACATCTAAACTTGGTCTCAAGAGAAACAAAACTACCTGTTACTATTAGTGAGGAACAGGGAGCTTATATTAGGTTAACCTCTACAACTATGTGTGGCAGACATAGTAGGGGAATACTGCTGAAGTAGGTTTCGGTCCTGCCACGTACATCAAGACAGAATAGCTTTCTTGCTCATTGTTACTCACACTAGCAGGAAAACAGGCTCAGGGTAGCACAATTCCAAGCAAGTGACCTCTGTCAGTGGGCTGACAGAAAGATACTCTAATTAGGACTCCTTGCCCCAACTATACCAAATACTCTTGGGGTTACAAATAATATTTCCACAAAGGAAGAGGGAAAATTGTACTTTAGATTCTCTGCCCTGTTGCTATAGTAGTAAAAGGAATCAATATTTAATAGTTTGCCAGCTAAATGCCAAGGCTTGCTAGGTGCTCAATGTTCCTGTGTCCCATTTTCATCTGCACAATAAATCTATGATCTAGATATCTGTAGAAGGAAAACAAGCCCCTAGAGATTAAATATTGTTTCTAAAATCACCAAGCATTGGCAGGGCCCAGAAACAAATTATTTACTGGTAAAGGCTCTTAGAGTTACATTTACCAAGGCTAATTAGCAATTACTTATGCAGTGTGTTGTGACATCTTAAATTAGTTTCTGTTATTGCTATTTTTAAAATGTATTTACAAAT
>NW_016900273.1:0-717 GCF_001698545.2 Rhinopithecus bieti | reverse complement strand
TAATTTCAATCATTAAGAAATTTCATGTAATGAAAACCTCTAAATCCAATAAATTCCATGCTGGATTCAATCTAATTTTTTGTTTTGTTTTGTTTTAAGTTGGGGAAAACCTCTATAGCAAAGACTATCGCTCAAACATCTTGGATATAATTTAGATTCAGTTTATCATTAATAAATAGTTTAATTGATGTGCTGACCACTTTGTTTATTTTATGCAAACCTATTTGAAATACAAGCATTCATCAAACTGAATTTAAGCAAGTGTTATTAAGATTATTTGTTTGGTTTGCAGTATTTTCAGCTTCAGGTCATAGTATAATATTGTGCAAATTAAGTTCACTGAACTGTAATGTGTGAGTATGCATCTGGGAACTGTTAGAGAAGGCTTTCTGCATAAATTCCTGTTGGAGCAATCTGTTCATTTTAAAATAGCATCCCTATTACTTTCCCAGTTGTTCTAGGTGACACATATGGACCATTTCTACATATATCTGAGGCTGTAAATCAAATCAAAAGAATAATATTTCTTCCCTCTGTTTATCATCGCAACAGTAAAACAGAAGTGTTTAATTTTTTCATTTTATTAAAAAATTCATTTTATTTTAAGCACAGTGTTTGACATTTTACACTTTATAGTCAAAAGAGATAATCATTCTTTTAATGTTTAAATAATTTATTTTATTTAATATTTGAAATACTTTATAAACTGAAATTTTA
>NW_016900272.1:0-215 GCF_001698545.2 Rhinopithecus bieti | reverse complement strand
CCAATTTTTTTTTTTTTTTTTTTTTTAAAATTGGGGTTTTTTTTTTTTTTTTTTTTTTTTTTTTTTTTTTTTTTTTTTTTTGTGAGACAGAGTCTTGCTCTGTCACCTAGGCTGGAGTGTAGTGGTGCAATCTCAGCTCACTGCAACCTCCACCTCCTGGGTTCAAACAATTCTGCCTCAGCCTCCCACGTAGCTGGGATTACAGGTGCACACCA
>NW_016900271.1:0-224 GCF_001698545.2 Rhinopithecus bieti | reverse complement strand
CATGGTAGATATTTATATATGTACTATAAATATATGGTAGATATTTATATATCTACTATACTATAGATGTATATAATAGATGTAGTAGATATGTATATCTACTCTATTATAGATGTACATTTATATCTATCTATATCGTGTATTTGTGTGTATGTGTGTGTACGAGAGAGATTGAAAGGACCAGAGACAGAGAGAGATTAAAAGCAATCTGCTGGAATATTTTC
>NW_016900270.1:0-427 GCF_001698545.2 Rhinopithecus bieti | reverse complement strand
CTGAATATACCTTTACCTTTAGCCAATATGTTAACACAAAGAATTTCCTTTATAAGATTTAATTTTGACAAACCTTTCACAACTTGGTTAAACCTTCAGCTCTATAATTTGGGCCAAAAGTAATCCACATTCCCATGACTTCTTGTAATCTTTTATCAAAACACATTTTACTTTTTTTACATACCTAGCATGTAAAACTGTTTTATTTCCCAAAGATTACTAAAGTCATGTAGATTAAAACATGACTTTAGTAAAACACACCACGGTTTCTATTTTCTGATAATTATTTGATTTAAGCTCTTATTATTTTAAACCAATTATTCAAAGCTCTTTCTTATTGCACGCACAACACTTATATACACAGAAGGAAGAAGAAGATCAAGTAGCTTTAAGATTTTCCTTTGTCAGTTTTTTAATTGGATTACCA
>NW_016900269.1:0-433 GCF_001698545.2 Rhinopithecus bieti | reverse complement strand
TACTCCATGAGAAATCTGAAGGACAGCTTGGAGAACAGCCTGAGGGAGGTGGAGGCCCACTACACCCTGCAGATGGAGCAGCTCAATGGGATCCTGCTGCACCTGGAGTCAGAGATGGCACAGAGCTGGGCAGAGGGACAATACCAGGTCCAGGAGTAGGAGGCCCTGCTGAACATCAAGGTCAAGCTGGAGGCTGAGAGTGCTACCTACCACTGCCTGCTTGAAGACGATGAGGACTCAATCTTGGTGATGCCCTGGACAGCAGCAACTCCATGCAAACCATCCAAAGACCACCAGCCGCCGGATAATGAATGGCAAAATGGTGTCTGAGACCAATGACACCAAAGTTCTAAGACATCAAGACAGCAGAAGCAGGATACCCTTTGGGGAACAGGAGGTCAATAAAAGTTCAGAGGTGGAAGGAAGGAAGGAA
>NW_016900268.1:0-715 GCF_001698545.2 Rhinopithecus bieti | reverse complement strand
ATAGTGTGTATTAGCTTTCAATTTTATTAATACTTACTTATTTGATGGGCATCATTCTCATGCTCTTCCCCTACAAATGACCTAAAGTTATCTCATTTCTCCTTTTCTACCCTATTGACCCCTTCTATTGCCCTTCACTGAGGAACCTGTTAAACTGAGATCTTTTGCCTTACTTGGCCTCTTTGCTTATAGATGTCAAGAAACTGATTGGTTGTATATCACTTGAGAACACTAATGTTATTAATTTTGTATTTATTGTGTCTCATACCATGTTAGATGTGTAATACATGTGAAATGAACTAACATATTGTTGAGATAAGTTATTCTTATTGAAGTTTCAATATTCTTGTTGAAGTCTCTTACTGTAAAAAAGGAAATTTTGAAAACCTTCTGAATAAATTTATTACAGAACCTAAAAAAATTGAGTTTGGTAAAATTCTTCTCTTCTCTTCTAGTATCTACTTGTAGTTTACAAGTCTCAGACCAGCTTGACTTATTTTCTCATTGATTTTCTTCTATATGATTGTAAGATTCTTTTATAATCCTTCAGGTTCAGGTTCAGTTATGTGTCAAAAAAATGTATGATTTGATTCTTTTTTTTTTTTTTTTTTTTTTTGAGACAGAGTCTCACTCGTTGCCCAGGCTTGAGTGCAGTGGCGTGATCTTGGCTCACTGCCACCTCCGTCTCCCAGGTTCAAGCTATTCTCCTGCCTCA
>NW_016900267.1:0-220 GCF_001698545.2 Rhinopithecus bieti | reverse complement strand
GCAGACCACAGGCCAAATCCTGCCTACCATAAGTTTTTTCTCAGTACAGTTTTATGAGAGTACAGTCATGCCTATTCACTGACATGCTGCCTATGACTGCTTTCACACTACAATGGCAGGGTTGAGTAGCTACGACAGAGACCACATGGCCTTTAGCTGCTTAAATTGTTCTTGAGAGAGAGAGAGACAGAGAGAGAGAGAGAGAGAGAGAGAGAGAGAG
>NW_016900266.1:0-227 GCF_001698545.2 Rhinopithecus bieti | reverse complement strand
AAAAGCATATTTTTTTTTTTAATTTTTTTTGGGTTTTTTTTTTTTTTTTTTTTTTTTTTCTTTTTTTGAGACAAAGTTTTGCTCTTGTCGCCCAGGCTGGAGTGCAATGGTGCAATCTTGGCTCACTGCAACCTCCACCTCCCAGGATCAAGTGATTCTCCTGCCTCAGCCTCCCAAGTAGCTAGGATTACAGGCGCCTGCCACCATAACCGGCTAATTTTTTTTGT
>NW_016900265.1:0-217 GCF_001698545.2 Rhinopithecus bieti | reverse complement strand
TTTTCTTTTTTCTTTTTTTCTTTTTTTTTTTGAGATGGAGTTTCGCTTCTTTGCCCAGGCTGAAATGCAATGGCGCAATCTCGTCTCACTTCAATCTCTGCCTTTTGGATTCAAGTGATTCTCCTGCCTCAGCCTCCCCAGTAGCTGGGATGACAGGCATGTGCCACTACACCCGACTAATTTTGTATTTTAGTAGAGACAGCATTTCACCATGTTG
>NW_016900264.1:0-217 GCF_001698545.2 Rhinopithecus bieti | reverse complement strand
TTTAACTCTTTCCCCAAACAGATGCCTTAAGTTCAAGTATCTGGCTCTTAAAACTTCTGTTATTTAAAAAAGCTGTTACTCGCTAAGAAAAGCTTTTCAGACCCAGTGACAAAACTAACCTGCTTAGGACACGACAAAGTTGATACATGTGCCTGTACAAGTTTAACACAGGTTTGGTCCTAGGTCTTCATTTAGAAAACAGTTTCCAGCTCTAAAA
>NW_016900263.1:0-218 GCF_001698545.2 Rhinopithecus bieti | reverse complement strand
CGGCCTCCCAAAGTTCTGGGATTACAGGCGTGAGCCACCGCGCCTGGCCATTAACTTAATTTTAATTAATTTAAATTTAACTGAGAGAGTCATATGTAGCTAGTGGCTACCGTATTGCACAAAGCAATTCTATATCTTCAAGAATAGCAGAAATTCTTAGCCAGAAAATATTAAGACTAATGCAATTAGTAATTAATTGATTAATTAAGATTAATTAA
>NW_016900262.1:0-218 GCF_001698545.2 Rhinopithecus bieti | reverse complement strand
AGAGAGAGCGAGAGAGCGAGAGAGCGAGAGAGAGAGAGAGAGAGCGAGAGAGCGAGAGAGCGAGAGAGCGAGAGAGAGCGAGAGAGAGGATAAAACCAGCTAAATGCACTAAATGAGAAAAGAGCGGTCAATGCAGGAAAGTGGTCGAGAAAGCAGTAGTCAGGGCTCCGTTTATCTTCTGAGCTAAGGTCCTTACAGCAAATCCACCTTCTCCCAAC
>NW_016900261.1:0-1098 GCF_001698545.2 Rhinopithecus bieti | reverse complement strand
TATAGTTATATTGAACTTTTCTATTTTTTTTCCTGATGATTTTGGAAAAATCTCCATTATTAATGGTCAGAATCTTTCATTTTCATCATTGATTTATAGTAATTTTATTTTAAAGATCAGTTTTATGTGTTATTTTACATTCTGAAAACCATGATTAGATTTTGACGTATATTAAAATATTAAATTGGCTGTAGTATATAGCTCTGTGCTGTCCAGTATATTAGCCAGTAGTCACATTGGCTATTTAATTTTAAATTAATTAAAATTATATAAAATTTAAAATTGAGTCTCATAGTGGTACTAGCCACATTTCAAATGCTCAGTAGCTGCATATGGCTTGTGGATACCACATTCGACAATGCAGACATCAATCGTTTCCATCATTACAAAAAAACTTATTGAACAGCTCTGGTATTGATATATGAATCTTCTTCAATGTGTTTTAAAATACCTGAATACTGGCAGTTTCTTGTGTAAAATGAAATATGAAAATGTTATATGTCTTTATTTTATTAAAAGAATATTTTGGAAATAATTAAAAGTGACCACATGTGAAGTGAGTTTACCTTTATCACAAAGTTAGTATGTATTTCTGATTGTGAGCCAAGTGATATCAAATAATTTAATAAAATTATATATTTTGACATATGTAAATGCATCTACTTTATCTCCATCTTGTGGTAGAAGTATCTGGAAATCCTGTTAAGAATATCATTAAAGCTTATTCATTTTACATTGACTTAACCTTGCTCTTTCTCATTACCATAAATGTAACATTAAGTGTTAAATGTTTCTTTAGGAAATTTTGGCTCTTACTGAAGGAGCCAGTTAAAATGATTTTAGATTTTGTAGTTACTATTGAAGGTAAATATACAACTGCAACTGTCACATTTTGACTGTGTGTTGGAATATTAAAACAAGGAATATAAACATTTAAATCATGGTTGGAAGGAAAACAAAAAAGAAAGCTTTAGCTACTTACTTGCAAATGTAGCTTTGTGTTGTTAAAGAGGATTGTGATGAGTATTTTATGTGATAAATTTATAAAGTTTGATAAATGGTTTCATATTGACTAATTTTTTTTATAATTTTTTTTTA
>NW_016900260.1:0-226 GCF_001698545.2 Rhinopithecus bieti | reverse complement strand
AAGGTAATCCCATTTTTTTTTTTGGGTAAAAGTCCCTTTCCTTTTAAAGTTTTTTTTTTTTTTTTTTTTTTTGTGAGACGGCGTCTCGCTCTGTCGCCCAGGCTGGAGAGCAGTGGCGCGATCTCAGCTCACTGCAAGCTCCACCTCCCGGGTTCACACCATTCTTCTGCCTCAGCCCCCCAGTAGCTGGGACTACAGGTGCCCGCCACCAAGCCCAGCTAATTTT
>NW_016900259.1:0-220 GCF_001698545.2 Rhinopithecus bieti | reverse complement strand
ATCAATATTTCATACGTATATCTATTATATCTATTATATCGATATTTTATACCTATATCTATATCTATTATATCTATATTTTATTCCCCTATCCTTTATGTCTTTGATGTCTATATTTTATGCCGATATCTATTATATCTATTATATTTTATATCTTTATCTATTATATCTATTATCTTTATATTTTAAGCCTTTAGCTATTATATCTATTATGTCTATG
>NW_016900258.1:0-220 GCF_001698545.2 Rhinopithecus bieti | reverse complement strand
GCTGGAGTGCAGTGGCCGGATCTCAGTTCACTGCAAGCTCCGCCTCCCGGGTTTACACCATTCTCCTGGCTCAGCCTCCCGTGTAGCTGGGACTACAGGTGCCCACCACCTCGCCCAGCTAGTTTTTTGTATTTTTTAGTAGAGACGAGGTTTCACCGTGTTAGCCAGGATGGTCTCGATCTCCTGACCTCGTGATCCGCCCATCTCGGCCTCCCAAAGT
>NW_016900257.1:0-220 GCF_001698545.2 Rhinopithecus bieti | reverse complement strand
TAAACGTATCGATTAAGAAAAAAAAAATCTTTAGTCTTTTGCCGATTTTTTAGTTGGGTATTATAATTATTATTGTTTTGTTTCTGATTTGTGTAACTTTCTGCTATATTTTGAATACTAACCTCTTATCATATATGGTTTGCAAATATTTTATCCCATCTTAAAGGTTTTCTTATTTTTTGCCACGCACAATAGTTTGATACACTACAACTTTGTGTTT
>NW_016900256.1:0-219 GCF_001698545.2 Rhinopithecus bieti | reverse complement strand
TCTCTATGAAGATATTTCCTTTGCCACCATAGGATTTAATGTGATTCAAAATATCCCTTCTCAGATTCCACCAAAAGAGTGCTACCAAACTGCCCCATGAAAAGAATTGTGTAGTTCTGTGACATGAATTAACATATCACAAAATGATTTCTAAGAAAGCTTCTTTCTAGTTTTATATGAAGATATCTCCTTTGTCACCATAAGCTTCAGTTTGTTCAG
>NW_016900255.1:0-359 GCF_001698545.2 Rhinopithecus bieti | reverse complement strand
ATTATTCACTGAGACTGTGGAATTATAATAATAATAATAATTATATTATTATTTTTTTGAGATGGAGTCTTGCTCTGTCACCCAGGCTGGAGTGCAGTGGCCGGATCTCAGCTCACTGCAAGCTCCGCCTCCCGGGTTGACGCCATTCTCCTGCCTCAGCCTCCGGAGTAGCTGGGACTACAGGCGCCCGCCACCTCGCCCGGCTAGTTTTTTGTATTTTTAGTAGAGACGGGGTTACACCGAGTTAGCCAGGATGGTCTCGATCTCCTGACCTCGTGATCCGCCCGTCTCGGCCTCCCAAAGTGCTGGGATTACAGGCTTGAGCCACCGCGCCCGGCTATAATTATTTTTAAAAATAT
>NW_016900254.1:0-226 GCF_001698545.2 Rhinopithecus bieti | reverse complement strand
GAGATGGAGTCTCGCTCTGTCACCCAGGATGGAGTGCAGTGGCACGATCTCAGCGCACTGCAACCTCTGCCTCCCGGGTTCAAGCGATTCTCCTACCTCAGCCTCCTGAGCAGCTGGATTACAGGCGGGCACAACCATGCCTGGCTAATTTTGTATTTTAGTAGAGATGGGATTTCACTATGTTGGTCAGGCTGGTCTTGAACTCCTGACCTCGAGATCCTCCTGC
>NW_016900253.1:0-1007 GCF_001698545.2 Rhinopithecus bieti | reverse complement strand
TATTTTTAAAATTTCCTGTAAATATATATTTTAGATTTTTTTTCTGGGATATGGTGAATTTACCACAAAACTTCTTTGTTCTTTTGAGCCATGCTGTTAAAATTTGTTTGGTGGGACTAGATAATTGTTCAGTCTAGGCTAGGGCTAATTATTCGCAATTGCTGAGGCAAGACCTTCATTGTGTACTCTACCTAATGTGCCATGAATCATGAGGTTTTCTTATATTTTGGTGAAAACAAACACTACTCCTGTCCCTATATGAGCACCAGGTACTGTTATTTCTAACCCTTAATGTAGTTATTTTCCTAGTCTCTGATAGTTTCTTCACATGCATGCACTTACGATTTTCAGCTAAATACTAACTAGGTGCTCCCTGAGATCTCCAGAGTTCTCAGTCTGTGCAGCTCTCTCCACTCTGTTATTCTGCCCTGTCTTAGCTATTTTGGTCTCCCCACAGTCTCTGATCCATCTCTTCATTTCAGAGAGTCTACTGGGCTCTCCTGAGTTATTTGCATATGGAGATCAAGGGACTATACTCCATAAACACAAGGAGTCAGAATAAAATGATTCATTTTAAGGCTCACAGGGAGACCATAAGAAATTTCAAAGAAAAGTTATATTATGGGCTGATGATTTGTTAGTAGTGTTGTGCAGGTTGAAATCAGGGAAGAACATTCTAAGATTACTGTTGCAAAGTTTCCCACTTTATAGATGCACAATTTTAGCACACTGCTTAACTTATTCTTAGCAATTTTGTCTTTATCCTATTATACTTCCTGTTTCCCTGCTAAATGTTCTTGACTGCAAAACTCACTGCATAGTCCTCCCTTCAATTATTATTTATTGGCTTAAGGTTAGCAAGTGGTGAAGCTGACTCCGAAAACCAAGTGTTGTGACTTCAAAATGACATAAAATAAGTGGTTTTATAGTATGTACTACTGAAACTTCAGAAAAGGGTCAATATGTTCCCTGAGAGAAAACAATCAGCTCATACATTGTCATTCCTT
>NW_016900252.1:0-947 GCF_001698545.2 Rhinopithecus bieti | reverse complement strand
CACTAAAAAATTACAAAGAAAGCATAAGCTTGACAGAAGTGATTTATAATGGTATATATGGCTATTTTATTATTTGGAGGCACTGAGTTACTGGACTGGCTTTGCACACACACTGTTGTTCCTGTTCAGATATTGCAGTCTCTCAGTAGTACCATATGATAATTTTCTTATGATAGGCATTTAGCTATAGTTTTGTTATTAGGATTTATAGCATGAAACTTGTGTAGAGCGCAGTTTGTTTTATATTCTACTTTCAAAAGCAATTACCAGAAAGTATTCTTAATTTAAGTAAAGAGAGCTATTTAAATACTTAGCAGGCTACTTAAATTTCTTTAGTGATCTAATAACTGATTGGCTTATGATCCCTTATAATTAAAGATCTATTTAATTAAAAGGTATTTTTTAACTAGCTATATAATCTAGATAATCTCTGTATCTTTTAACTAATTCTCTATTCCAAAAGTATGACAGAATGATAGTATAGTTAAAAGACAGCTTTTGGAATCATTTTCCCATCATGTACTAAACACTGTACATCACATCTAAATAATTAGTTACTTACTTATGTTTAATGTCTGTTTTCCCTAACATACCTGAAGCTTTCTGAGGGTAGGGGCTTATGTCTCCCTTATTCAGTACTTAGCATAGGGTAGGCACTTGTGTCTGTTAAATGAATAAACTAGTGGATAAAAGCAACTTCTTAGCGATAAGTTTTATAGGTTACTAGAACTCTTAAGTGTTTATATATTCTTGGCTATTGGATTAGTCAACAACCTAGTTGGTTTAGTATTGATAATTTTATTATATTTTTTGCAGATTGCTAGTCATAGTGGCTATGTGCAGATTGACTGGAAGAGAGTTGAAAAGATGTAAATAAAGCAAAAGACAGATTAAGAAACGAGCAAACAAAGCAGCACCTGAAATCAACAATTTAATTGAAGAAGTAA
>NW_016900251.1:0-234 GCF_001698545.2 Rhinopithecus bieti | reverse complement strand
GAGAAAGGCTCTCGCTCCTTGGCCCAAGCTGGGGAGAAGGGGCCGGGATGCGCCCGCCTCGGAGCTCCGCCCCCCGGGTTCACGCCATTCTCCTGCCTCAGCCTCCCAAGTAGCTGAGACTACAGGTGCCCGCCACCTCGCCCGGCTAGTTTTTTTGTATTTTTTAGTAGAGACGGGGTTTCACCGTGTTAGCCAGGATGGTCTCGATCTCCTGACCTTGTGATCCGCCCGTCT
>NW_016900250.1:0-217 GCF_001698545.2 Rhinopithecus bieti | reverse complement strand
ATAAGCAAATAGGAGAAATATCGCTGAATTCTTTTCTCAGCAAGGAACATCCCTGAGAAAGAGAATGCGCCCTGAGGGTAGGCCTATAAACGGCCCCTTAGAAGCGTGCCGTCTTTTATGGTCGAAGCCGAAGGGATGAAATAAGCCCCGGTCTCCTGTAGCGCTCCCAGGCTTATTAGGATGAGGAAATTCCCGCCTAATAAATTTTGGTCAGACA
>NW_016900249.1:0-211 GCF_001698545.2 Rhinopithecus bieti | reverse complement strand
TGTGTAATTTCTAAGAAATTGACCTTTTGTTTTAAATGTGGGGACATCAGCAGTGGACTTTATAGTCCTTGGTGCCTTCTTACTGAGAAATTTCCTTTAGCACCTATTTTATCAGTTTTAGACCAAAGAAAGCCAAACACCATTTTATATTTGACAATGCTTTTTGTATGATTTTATACCTGATAAGCTAAATTTCACCTTTATATTAGTG
>NW_016900248.1:0-2042 GCF_001698545.2 Rhinopithecus bieti | reverse complement strand
GAAAAAGAAAAAAAAAGGAAACATGGAAAATTCTGAGTCACAGAATATTTCCTATATCACAGCAGAAAAAAAATTGGACTCTTCTAAAATAATGGTACTGGGAAGACTTTGTGTTTTTCCCAATTTGCTATAGTTTTGGGTTGTTAAAAGTCGCTTTCAATTTTTAGAATACTAGAAGGGTTTCAATCAAGCCATTTTAAGTAAGACCCGTTCATGACAGTTTATTTCTATTCTGTATTGTCCTTTTCTTTTGTAAATACCACAGAACTTGAGTGTTTGCTTTTCATTTGTTAGTTTATTTATTTATTCTAGGGTTCCATTCAACAGCCAGACAGCTGGGTTATGGAAATGCCAATTATGAATTCCCCACAGATCTGAACACTGAATTTTCCACAAAACTGTTTGATTTTTTTTTCCAGCAAGGCAAGCTAACTAAATTTTAAGCAAACTTTAGACAAAGAACTCAATAATACCTTTTGCCATGATGCGTTACGGAAATCAGGAGAACATTTTTTTTCTCCAAAATAAATCATATTTTCGAATCTAAAGTTATATTGCACAAGAGGCAATAGAAGTTTTCTATGTGCTTAGGTGACATAACTACTTTCAACTAAGCTTTGTAAAGCACTTTACAGTTTATGGAGCATTATCTCATGTTTGGATGCTATTTCAGAAATCATTACAGAGAGGGCCACTATGTGGGCTTGAGAGGCTGTTTGGCCACGTGATAGTGCCCTCTGATATTTATTTCTGTCTTTCCTGATGACTTATTGAACCCCACCCCAGCCCTAATAATTTGAGAAAATTACTGATTATTTCAGCATCAGGTAGATAGTATGAGCTTCGTTAATATGGAAGCTCTTCTCAGCAAGGAGTTATTTGAAAACATTTATTTTATTTATCTATTCAATAAACACTGAGTGTTGTTTAGTGCTAAACACTGTGTTTAAATGCTTAGTTACATTTGGCTATTCAACAACCCAATGCTTCCTCTTATTTGGCCGAACAACCCTGCAAAGAAGAGACTACTGTGATCCACAGTTTATAGTTGGGGAAACTGAGGACCAGAGAGACGAAGGGTAGCAAGATGACAAACACCTAACCCTTACTCCTTGCCGGCCCCTAATCGTAAAGCGCCTAAGTCAATAAAACAAAGTTTTGTTTTGTGAGACTGAACTTCTGTTTCACGTCAGTTTCACGTGTGCTGTCACTGTGTCTGGCACTGGACTGTGAGCTCTGGAAGCGCAGGAGGAGGCGTGTTTCCTTGCATGCCCCATAGGACTGGGCACTGGGTTTTATCCATAGGAGATGCTGAAAGAACTTTGATTTAGTAGTTGGTTGTAAAATTAATTGGTGTGTCCTAAGCATAAATCAACCGTAGAGGTGACAGTGGCCAGAAGCATGGATATCTGGGGAGAAAGACTCAGATAAAGACTTGGATGCTGTGCAGCAAACGCTGAGAAAGAAAACCACATGCGAACTGGAGAGGGGCATATGTTTGTGTTGGCAATTGCTCCAATTTCATTTGGGCATCAGATATTCTAAGTAAAGAGAAATTCAGAAATGAAGTTGCTGGGAATTGAGTTGAATGAAAAAATGATGATGATGTTTTACGACTATTGACTTTGTTCAGCTAAAAGAAGCAGAGTGCATATTTATGAATAATGATACCTTGCGTGAATGGCAAGATGCTTAAGGTGATTACTGTAATTCTAAAATTATTGAAGGACAGGACAGAGCTAGGTAATGACCAAAAAAGAAAAAAAATCATAGAATAGGGGAAAATAAATTTTAATGGCTAACCAATATTAGTAAATCAAAACAAATTAATCCTTTCCTTTAATTTGGTAATTTTAAACTCTATCAGATGTGAAAAGCCACAGATGTTGAGTTTCATTAATATGGAATTAGTCATGCAATTACATATTTTTTAAAATAGTTATTTTGTCTACTCTAAATTAAAATTTTAAAGAAATCAGTTTTGAGGCACAAAGCACATTACATGCAGTTTTCTTGATCTGATTATAAATAGGCTTTTTTTT
>NW_016900247.1:0-355 GCF_001698545.2 Rhinopithecus bieti | reverse complement strand
AAAATTTTTTTTTTTTTTTTTTTTTTTTTTTTTTTTTTGCTTGTTGATTTAACTTCCTTATGGATTCTGAATATTACACCTTTGTCAGATGCAGTTTTGAATATTTTCTCACATTCTGTAGATTGTCTGCTTACTCTGTTGATAGTTTGTTTTGCTGTACAGAAGCTCTTTAGTTTAATTAGGTCCTATGTATCAATTTTGTTTTGTTGCAGGTGCTTTTGAAAACTTAGTCATAAATTCTTTCCCAAGGCTGATGTCCAGAATGATGTTTCCTAGGTTTTCTTCTAGGATTCATATAGTTTCAGGTCTTATGTTTAGGTCTTTAATCCATCTCGAGTTAATTTTTGTATATGAT
>NW_016900246.1:0-208 GCF_001698545.2 Rhinopithecus bieti | reverse complement strand
CTGCAAGCTCCGCCTCCCGGGTTTACGCCATTCTCCTGCCTCAGCCTCCCGAGTAGCTGGGACTACAGGCGCCCGCCACCTCGCCCGGCTAGTTTTCTGTATTTTTTAGTAGAGACGGGGTTTCACCGTGTTAGCCAGGATGGTCTCGATCTCCTGACCCCGTGATCCACCCGTCTCGGCCTCCCAAAGTGCTGGGATTACAGGCTTG
>NW_016900245.1:0-1011 GCF_001698545.2 Rhinopithecus bieti | reverse complement strand
TAAGCCAGTTCATCAACAGTATTAGCATTTCAACATGTAATCAGTTTAAAGACTGATTACTGAGACATTGGACGTTCTTTTCTTTTCTTTTTTTTTTTTTTTTTTTTGAGACGGAGTCTTGCTCTGCCGCCCAGGCTGGAGTGCAGTGGCCGGCTCTCAGCTCACTGCAAGCTCCGCCTCCCGGGTTCACGCCGTTCTCCTGTCTCAGCCTCCCGAGTAGCTGGGATTACAGGCGCCCGCCTCATCGCCCGGCTAGTTTTTTGTATTTTTTAGTAGAGACGGGGTTTCACCGTATTAGCCAGGATGGTCTCGATCTCCTGACCTCGTGATCCGCCCGTCTCGCCGCGCCCGGCCCGTTCTTTTCTTGTACTGAGTGTTCCGTGTGTGTTGCCTGTGGCCCGCATGCCATTTCCAGGGCTCCATAGCCACATGTGGCAAGTGGCCACTGTGCTGCATGGAGCATGTTGCACAGAGCAGCTCTGGGAGCCTCCCTTTCCTCCTCTGCACAATGGAGATGATTATGTCCCTGCACCTCCCTCTCTCACAAGGCTGTTGTGAACACAGAGGAAGCCGGGAGACTGCTGTGGAGATGAAGGATGTTTTAAACCTCAGGCTGTCATCACAGAGGGTGTGGATGGCAAACCGGAGAGGAGTCAAAGGGCTGATGTGGGAACTTCCCTCCTGATTCTAACAGTTCCCGTGTTAGAGGTGAAGGAGATAACTGAGAAACACACAGATGATAAAACCCATCGACAGGGCGCGGTGGCTCACGCCTGTAATCCCAGCACTTTGGGAGGCCAAGGCAGGTGGATCGCTTGAGGTCAGGAGTTTAAGACCAGGCTGGCCGGGCGCGGTGGCTCACGCCTGTAATTCCAGCACTTTGGGAGGCCGAGACGGGCGGATCACGAGGTCAGGAGATCGAGACCATCCTGGCTAACACGGTGAAACCCCGTCTCTAATAAAAAAATCAAAAAACTAGAAGTGCGAGGTGGCGGGCGCCTGTAGTCCCAG
>NW_016900244.1:0-218 GCF_001698545.2 Rhinopithecus bieti | reverse complement strand
GTTTTTTTTTTTGAAGGAGTTGAAAAAAAAGAAAAAAAAAAAGGGAAAAGAAAGGTTTTACTCCCTCTACAAAGCAGGATGTGGCTTAGAGTAGGCCTTCAGTGTAAAATGCACATTAGAAACCTGTAGTTTCTAAAAGCCTATATTGACTTTAACCTGAAGTCCTAAAATGTATGTAAAATCTGATAGTATTCGTGAAGGTCCCTGAGAGCTGCAGC
>NW_016900243.1:0-783 GCF_001698545.2 Rhinopithecus bieti | reverse complement strand
TCCTTACATCATAGGAGTCAATACTATCCCCAATATCTCTTCTTACCTATTTCTCCAAAAGGGTTTCCCCAATGCTGTAAGAGAAGAGAGGTATAACACTGTGAGTGGAATGCACACTTCACAGAGAAGTTCCTCAGAAAACTTCTTTCCAGAGTAGGTCTGAACATATTTGCTTTTCACCGTAAGCCTCAAAGTGCTCCCGAATGTCCCTTCACACGCTAAACATAAACAGGGTTACAAAACTGCTCAAAGGAAAGAGAGGTTTAACTGAGTGAGAGGAATTAAGACGACACAGAGTAGTTTCACAGAAAGCTTCCTTCTGGATTTTACCTGACGATATTTCCTCCTTCATATTCTAAGGAGTGTTCCCAAATGTCCATCCTTAGATTCCACAAAACAGTGATTTCAAAGTGCTGGATCCAAGGAATGGCTTAACTCTATGAGATGAATACACACATCACAAAGCAGTTGTTCAGAACTTCTCTCCAGTTTTCATCGGAAGTCGTTTCCTTGTTCACCACAAGCCTCCAGGCGCCACTTAATATCCCTTCACAGATTCCTCAAAGACAGACTTTCCAAACTGAGAAACGTAGAGTAAGTTTTAGCTCTGTGAGGTGAATGCACATATCAGAGAGCAGTTTCTTGGAACGCTTCTTTCTGGGTTTTATTTGAGGATATTTCACTTTTGCCATAGTGTTCAATGCGCTCCGTAATATCACATTTTCGATTTTACAAGAACAGTGTTCAAACACTGCCTTATGAGGAAAGAGGTATAACTCCCTT
>NW_016900242.1:0-2044 GCF_001698545.2 Rhinopithecus bieti | reverse complement strand
AACAGGCCCTGTTGTGTGATGTTCCCCTCCCTGTGTCCATACGTTCTCATTATTCAACTCCTACTTATGAATGAGAATATGCAGTGTTTGGTTTTCTATTCCTGTGTTAGTTTGCTGAGGATAATGGTTTCCATCTTCATCCCTGTCCCTGCAAAGGATGTGAACTCATCCATTTTATGGCTGCATAGTATTCTATGGTGTATATGTGCCACATTTTCTTTATCCAGTCTATCATTGATGGGCATTTGGGTTAGTTCCAACTCTTTGCTATTGTAAATAGTGCTGCAATAAACATACGTGTGCATGTGTCTTGATAGTAGAAAGATTTATAATCCTTTGGGTATACACCCAGTAATCACCCAGCACCTGAGCCCACCCACGAACTGTTCTCAATTTCTAGTCCAATCCCAGCAGTCCACTTGGATATCTGTGGCTTTGTAGCTGGCCATCGTTCTAACTCCTGCCTGAGCTCCGGGCAACATTCCTTGCATGGCCTGGCCAGCCTCTTATCACAGAAACTAAGAAGCCAGCTTTGGGTCTCCTAGCTGGGGGGCAAAGGACACCCATGCGCTTTGGCTCTGGGTTGGGTGACTGGACAGGACAGGGATGACAGTGGAGTCTCCAAGGTGATGCCCAGGCAGCAGTCAGAAAGGCTTCAAGGTCAGCAGACAGGCCCGATACCCACAAGGAGGAATGGCACGGCTCTCTCAAGAATGTCCCCAAGGAGCAAGGGGAGCCATACCCCGGGCCTGCTCTTCGATGTCAGCCTATCTTCAGAGCCTTGATAGCCAACCTTCCCAATATCATCTCAATAATTCTGTCTTCTGCTTAAATACACCAAAGCTCATTTCAGTAGATGACAATGATGAAGTCCTTGTCAAGCCTTCATTAAACTAGAAACCTGACAGTCTACAGGATTCCAAAACCAAATGGACACTTCGACGCCCTTCGTTTGACCACAGGAGACCCTGCTATGAGTCGGTTCATAAAAAAGAAATAACAGTGAAGCCACTTCTGCAAAAAATGTGCCTCCTGGAGAAGCTCGGCCTTTACGAAATGCCTGCAGCCCAGATCTGGGGCACCCACAGGCATGGACCACGTTACACTATAGGTCCTTTACCCAAATTGCTTTTGATTTTGAAATGTGCAGGTTGCCATTGTTGCCAGACCTGTTGGCATAAGAATGCATATTTGAGGCTTATTAAGGATGCTCGTTACACAGGAGGGAGTGATGGAATTGTTCTAGCTGTGCAGGGAAGCACAGAGGGGAATGTGTCAGCTCCCTGGCCTTCCATATCATTTCTTGCGTACAGCGCACGACCTGAGGACTCGGGGTCCCCTCCACCTGCCTCTGAAAGAAAAGTCATTTGCCTGTACTTGAATAACCTCCCCTCGCCAAGACTATTCTGTATGGTGAGGCTCGAAGCCGTTTCCAATTAACCTTTCCCATGAATGCATAGGGGCCCAGTGAAGTGGGCAATTTTGATACTTTTCTTTAGCTGCTTTTACTGTGACCGTCTCAGATAAGAGAAATGAATTGGAGCAATTCTACAGTGAGTCTTCGGATGGATTTTCTGTTACGAATAAAACTTGCTGTCAAGCTACTTTGGCAGCTCTGTTTTCATTAAAGGTCATCCAGAAAGTGGCTCCATGACAGCTACTGCCAGCCCCTCCGGTCCCCAGCGACTTCCAGTGTGGTTCACACAGTGACATCTGGTGGCCAGAAGGTGTCCTTGCCATGAAGAGGCAAGAAAGTGTGTCCATGTTATCTGTGCGTCCGTGTATCTGTGTGTCCATGTACATGTGTGTATCTGTATGCCTCTGTGTGTATATCTGTGTGTGCATGTGTGTATCTGTGTGTACATGCATATGTGTGTGTCTACGTATTTGTGTGCATATGTGTGCCTGTACATATACATCAGTGTGTTCATGTATCTGTGTACCTGTGTGCATGAGTGGATGTATGTATCTGTGTGCATGAGTGTATCTCTCTGTGTGTATGTATACATCTCTGTGTGTGTGTGTGCACGTGTGTGTGTGTCTT
>NW_016900241.1:0-219 GCF_001698545.2 Rhinopithecus bieti | reverse complement strand
TTTTTTTTTTTTTTTGAGATGGAGTCTCGCTCTGTCGCGCAGGCTGGAGTGCAGTGGCCGGATCTCAGCTCACTGCAAGCTCCGCCTCCTGGGTCTACGCCATTCTCCTGCCTCAGCCTCCCGAGTAGCTGGGACTACAGGCGCCGCCGCCTCGCCCGGCTAGTTTTTTGTATTTTTAGTAGAGACGGGGTTTCACCGTGTTAGCCAGGATGGTCTCGA
>NW_016900240.1:0-1275 GCF_001698545.2 Rhinopithecus bieti | reverse complement strand
CGTATTGCATTGAGCTTATAAACTTAACGGTTTGTGAACTCCATATTTGATCTATTCTCTTCCAGTCAAATGTATAGGCTTGTTTGACTTCCACCCCAGTGATTTTCACTCTTTTATAATTGTTTACTTCAGTTTCCTTTAATAACTTAATCTCTTCATGTTCAGTTTTACTTCACTCTTTATTCTTTTCTTTGAGTATGTTATGCTTATTTGGAAAGTCAGTGAAACTGTCAAAATGTTATCTCAGTAAGATACTTATATGAGAACTACAATCACCAAATCTACTGTATTCAACATTAGCAGATCTAATTTGATAAACAACATGGCTTGTGTGAAAACTGAGCAGGTGTTTGTTTACCCATAGTGTTCTGTGTAGTTATTGCTTAGTCTGCAGAAAATAATGACTTAGATGAGATGTCTGACTTGCTTTCACTTATTAAACATGTTCACCATGGGGTGATGTCTGTAACATCAGATATTGTTAAACTAGACTAGGATTTAATAAAATTGTGAAAGCTTACTGGCCTAACATTTTATTTTATAGTACTGAGTATGAATTATATGTAGCCAGAGATGTCATTAAGCTTTACTGTTACAGTAGGTAATATGGTTAGTTTGTAGGGAAAAGAGCATATGAGCAAATGCTTGTGTATGTTGGCCTTTGCCCCAGTAGAACAGACCAATGGCATTCTAGGCTTGATGTTACTAAGTTTTAGCAGACACTAGTAAGTGGTTTGTATTTAACCATACTGATGAAGCAGACAGATTGAGGCACAGATTTTAGTGGCTTTGTGGCAATAAATAGGGCATGGTGTGCCTTAGGAAAAGAATGTTTATAAAGGGAATTGTAACTGAAATTAAAGGAGGCGGCAGTGAAGAAGAACTAATTCTCTTCTATCTAAATGATATAGGCATGATATTTTGAGATTTTATAACAAGAGTGGAACACAATTCTAGGTAGAGTAGAAAAGGAAAGGTTTAAAGACATATAAAAGATTCTTGTTGACAGATTATTTTGGCAGCAAATCTCAAATGGTTACCTGCTATTAAGGGCTACCATATCAGAGTTTTGCACTATTTTGCTACCAAGTTTGATTCGTACATCTGAAACATTTTGTAGTTGATTGTCAAGGACTTAATTTGAAAATCATTTGCCAGGCCACATAGTTACCAATTTTTTTTCTAGTAGCTATTCTGTTGTATTTTAAAACATTTTTTAGATGACTTTTAAAGTATATTTAGCAGTAACCTTAAGAGGTTCAAATTGGTAAAATC
>NW_016900239.1:0-470 GCF_001698545.2 Rhinopithecus bieti | reverse complement strand
TTGTTTAGCATTATGTTAATGAAACCTCCATGTGAGGAGTGTTTCTTTGGCACAGTTGGTAAGTTGACTGCTAACTTCATTTAAATGTGTTACTGGATATGCAGTGTACTGAGATTGTTAATCCGTTTTTTGTGTATAGGAAAAGAGAACTGGGTTAAAAGAAGCAAATTAACTTGTTCTGAAAAGAAAGTATAGATTAATTTTGTTTTCTGTTTAAATTTTATCTGCTTGGTAAAGATTTTTTTTTCCTAGGCAGAAAGCTTGGCATTTTAGGCATAGATACCTTACCTTACAATGCCAAAATGAATTTAATTCCAGTACTCAGGTTTTCCCTTTAACAGACTCTATGTGTATCAGGGTTTTCTAATGGGTTTTCCTCTGTTTTAAAATGTGAGCAGCATTTGACCAATTTCCAGTGCTCTTAGCATTTTACTTGACGAACAACCACTACAAAAGAAAATATTTGTAAT
>NW_016900238.1:0-357 GCF_001698545.2 Rhinopithecus bieti | reverse complement strand
TCCCTCAAAAAAAAAAAAAAAAAAAAAAAAAAAAAGTATTAATAATACAGTACTGGCCGGGTGCGGTGGCTCACGCCTATAATCCCAGCACTTTGGGAGGCCTAGGCAGGCGGATCACAAGGTCAGGAGATAGAGACCATCCTGGCCAATGTGGTGAAACCCCATCTCTACTAAAATACAAAATTAGCTGGGCATGGTGGCGTTTACTTGTAATTCCAGCTACTTGGGAGACTGAAGCAGGAGAATTGCTTGAACCTGGGAGACGGAGGTTGCAGTAAGCCAAGATTGTACCACTGCACTCCAGCCTCGCGACAGAGCAAGACTCTGTCTCAAAATAATAATAATAATAATACAGTA
>NW_016900237.1:0-1829 GCF_001698545.2 Rhinopithecus bieti | reverse complement strand
CCTACCACATTCACTCAAATCACCCTGACAGTCTTTGCAGCATTGCAGACAGAGCCTTGATAGGCACAGAACCAGAAATCCCTGTCTGGCCAGTACCCACCTTTTGCTGATGCTGCACAGAGGACAGGATCCTCCCACACCTTGAGTGATCACTTCTGCTAGCAGGGCACAGAGAAGGCACCCAGACTTGTGATGGCAATCACTCCACTCTAAACAAACACCACCTCCAGTGTGACATAACATAGTCTCCAGCAGGGGCCTTCCACTTCCCTTACAACTGCTTTGCTTCTGCCACTGTGATGAACACTCAGAAAGAGGCAGACACTCCTGCACTCGCTAGCACTCTGCTGCAGTTGCCGCACCTTGATCACTCCAGTGGAGTAGGCTTAAAGCCATGAAAAGCCAGAGAACAAAGCTGGGGCTCAATGCAAGTCCACCAGAGTTAAAGCATACAGTCCAGGAACTGGGAACTGAAGACTGCCCCTCTACAAACAAAGCCAGTTGGCTGAATCTACCTCATATCACAAACAAACCCTCAAGGCAATCAAATAGCATAAAAGAAAGAAAGAAAAAAAAAAAAAACCCAAAAGCCAGCAACCTCAAAACTGAAGGCAGATAAGCCTACAAAATAAGAAAGAATCAATGCAAGAACAGTGAAAACTCAAAAGACAGAGTGCTTTCTTTCATCCAAATTACAGCATCACCTCTCCAGCAGAGGTTTGGAACTGGGCTAAATGGCTGAAATGACAGAAGTAAAATTCAAAATAGGGATATAAACAAAGTTTGCTGAGCTAAGGGAGTATAATGTAACCCAATGCAAGAAAGCTAAAATAATATTAACACATTGCAGAAGTTAACAAAGTAGCCTGTATAGAGAAAATGTAACCTACCTGATAGAGTTGAAAACAACACCACAGACTTTCATAATGGAATCACAAGTATTAATAGCAAAATAGACCAACTGAAAATGAGTATCAGATCTTTAAGACCCGCTTTCTGAAATAAGAGAGGTGGGCAACAATAGAGAAAAAATAAAATGAATGAACAAAACCTCAAGAAATGTGGAATTATGTGAAAAGAATGAGTATGAGTAATTGGTGTATCTGAAAAGATGACAACAATGAAATCAACTTGGAAAGCATGCTTCAGGATATCATCCATGAGAACTTTTCCGCTCTAGCTAGAGAGGCCAATATTCAAATTTAGAAATGCAGAAAACCCCAGTGAGATAATCCATGAGAAGATCATCCCCAAGACAAACAATTATCAGATTCTCTAAAGTCAAAATAAAAGAAATGTAAAAGACAGCTAGAGAGAAAGGAAAATTACAAACAATGGAAAGCTCATCAGACTAACAATGGACTTCTCAGCCAAAATCCCAGAAGCCAGGAGATATTTGTGGCCAATATTCAATATCCTTTTAAAAAATATATATATATTTTTTATTATACTTTAAGTTCTAGGGTACATGTGCAAAAGATGCAGGTTTGTTACATATGCAGGCATGTGCCATTTTGATGTGCTGCACCCATTAACTCATCATTTACATTAAGTATATCTCCTAATGCTATTCCTTTCCGCTCTCCCCTCAATAGAACATGGTGTGTGATGTTCCCCTTCATGTGTCCAAGTGATCTCATTGTTTAATTCCCACCTATGAGTGAGAACATGTGGTATTTGGTTTTCTGTTCTTGCGATAGTTTTCTGAGAATGATGGTTTCCAGCTGTATCCGTCACCCTACAAAGCACACGAACTCATCCTTCTTTATGGGTGCATAGTATTCCATGATGTATATGTGATACATTTTCTTAATCCAGTCTGTCACTGA
>NW_016900236.1:0-372 GCF_001698545.2 Rhinopithecus bieti | reverse complement strand
TCTTCTTGTAATTTAGCCTTCATCAAATAATAGGTACCAATGTATTAAAATATGTGTTTTTTTTTTTCCAGCCCCTTGAACCAGAGCAGGTTCAGAGAAACTCCCAAAATTTGTATTTTAGACACGTCATGCTTGATTGGTAACTTCCCTCCTTTTTTGGGGAACATGTTTGTGTCCTATTAACTTAATTGGATAGATTTTAAGAATTTCTTATTTTGGCACATAGGGTTGTTAGAATTCAGAACTTGGATTTTGGTGTAGATGCAGAGAATGATGGGTTCATTTCCTAGGTTTATATGGATTTAGGGGTGTAGGCATTTTGAAACACTATTAACAGATGGTGCTGAAATCTATTACCTACATGTTTTCTAG
>NW_016900235.1:0-224 GCF_001698545.2 Rhinopithecus bieti | reverse complement strand
GTGATCTGGACTGGCTTGATCCGGTTTGAACCGGTCTGGACTGGCTTGATCCGGTTTGATCCGGTCTGGTCTGGTTTGATCCGGTCTGGTCTGGTCTGATCCGGTTTGATTTGGTCTGGACTGGTTTCATCCGGTTTGAACCGGTCTGATCTGGTTTGATCCGGTTTGATCCGGTCAGATCCGGTTTGATCTGGTTTGATCTGGTTTGAACCGGTCTGGACTGG
>NW_016900234.1:0-234 GCF_001698545.2 Rhinopithecus bieti | reverse complement strand
GAGACAGAGTCTCGCTCTGTCGCCCAGGCTGGAGTGCAGTGGCCGGATCTCAGCTCACTGCAAGCTCCGCCTCCCGGGTTCACGCCATTCTCCTGCCTCAGCCTCCCAAGTAGCTGAGACTACAGGTGCCCGCCACCTCGCCCGGCTAGTTTTTTTGTATTTTTTAGTAGAGACGGGGTTTCACCGTGTTAGCCAGGATGGTCTCGATCTCCTGACCTTGTGATCCGCCCGTCT
>NW_016900233.1:0-359 GCF_001698545.2 Rhinopithecus bieti | reverse complement strand
GATCGATGACTTCCTGAAGATAGTAAGGAATCAATGTACAAGGTTGAAAATGGGGAAATGAAAGGATCTGCCTTCATCCTGTCTTTCCTAAAGAGCTGTGCTGTTGATTAAGCAAAGCATAGAAGAGGGGCAGCAAGGCCTAATAATGTCATTCATAAGGCTTCTGATGAAATGAAACACCACTAACCCTGATACTCTGATCATCATCTTCCCAAAGGGGTCCATCCTGAGTCTATTTGAGCCTCCAGATCTAGAGACCAATGTGCAAGGAATACAGAGGGTAAAGGAAATGCTGAACTCAATTTGAGGTTGAATTAACAAAGCCGGACTGTGGGAGAGTACAGGTTAAGTATCCTGGG
>NW_016900232.1:0-1305 GCF_001698545.2 Rhinopithecus bieti | reverse complement strand
ATTGGAATATTACCTTGTTAATTTTTGAAATGCTTATAAGCAGCTTAAAATGTTAATTAAAATAACTTCATGACAAATTATTTTCTACTTTTGTTTTTTTGTTTACTGTTCAAAAGTAATATATTTTAGGGTAAATATCACTAGCTAAAAGGATGTTAAAATTTGCAGATTATATATGAAGGTAGGCATTTTCTGAATAACATAGTAATTCATACCTATCGATAAGTTTGATCACAACGTAAACTTTTCTTCACCAATTATTATTTCTATCTAATGATTCCTAAGTGAGTATATGGCCAAAGAGCTCAATTTCCAAAATCCCAGGTGGATTAATTTACCCAGCCTTCCTCCTTTCTCTCTCCCTTCCTTGTTTAGATGTTAGCTATGTCATTTGGTAATATTAACAAGCTTTTGAATATTAGGCAGTTTAATATATTTTATGTCATATAATATGGATAATTATGTTCGTAAATGTCAAAACATTCTTCGCATATGAAAAAATTTTCTGCAAGGTCACCAGACTATTAGAGAATTTTACATCTAGACCTTGGCTCTTTATTTTGACAGAATGCTTATAGACAGATTATCTTTTAGTTTAAAATCTAGCCCAGCATTTTGGGAGGCTGAGGCAGGTGGGTCACCTGAGGTCAGGAGTTTGAGAACAGCCTGGTCAACATGGCGAAACCCTGTCTTTACTAAAATACAAAATTAACCTGGCGTGGTGGCATGCACCTGTAGTCCCAGCTACTCAGGAGGCTGAGGGAGGAGAATAGCTTGAACCCAGGAGGCGGAGGTTGCAGTGAGCCAAGATCACGCCACTGCACCCCAGCCTAGGTGACAGAGCAAGATTGCATCTCAAAAAAAAAATATATATATATATATGTACATATATATATGTGTATATGTACATATATATATATGTGTGTGTATATATATATGTGTGTGTATATATATATATATGTATATATATATCTAGGAGAAAATCTAGCCTGCCTTGGAGTTGAGCTACATTTCAGCATTAAACTTACAGAGCTAAATTATCATTTCTTTTCTGAAAATGTCAATTTTAAGGAAGTCACTGTTTGCATCTCATATGTTATTTGTCTCAGCATTTTATATCTTTGACTTTTAAAAGTGATTTTCTTTTTTTTTTTTTGAAATAAATTACATCTAAGGAAATGAGAAATCATGTAGTTTAGGAAACTTTTAATAATTTGACTTTAAATGCCTATTTATGTGATGGCAGAAAATTAAATTCCTTTATCAGACTTGTATATACATGGTCAAAGCAATCATTTATTTTTT
>NW_016900231.1:0-219 GCF_001698545.2 Rhinopithecus bieti | reverse complement strand
CTCAGCTCACTGCAAGTTCCGCCTCCCGGGTTTACGCCATTCTCCTGCCTCAGCCTCCCGAGTAGCTGGGACTACAGGCGCCCGTCACCTCGCCCGGCTAGTTTTTTTTTTTTTTTTTTTTTTTGTAGCTTTTAGTAGAGACGGGGTTTCACCATGTTAGCCAGGATGGTCTTGATCTCCTGACCTCGTGATCCACCCGTCTCGGCCTCCCAAAGTGCT
>NW_016900230.1:0-995 GCF_001698545.2 Rhinopithecus bieti | reverse complement strand
CAAAAGAATGGAAGTCATAGCAAACAGTCTCTCAGACCACAGTGCAATCAAATTAAAACTCAGAATTAAGAAACTCACTGAAAATGGCACAACTACATGAAAACTGAACAAACCTGCTCTTGAATGACTACTCAGTAAATAACGAAATTAAGGCAGAAATAAATATGTTCTTTGAAACCAATGGGAACAAAGACACAACGTACCAAAATCTCTGGGACACATTTAAAGCAGTGTATAGAGGGAAATTTATAGCATGAAATGCCCACAAGAGAAAGCAGGAAAGATCTAAAATTGACACCCTAACATCACAATTAAAAGAACTAGAGAAGCCAGAGCAAACACATTCAAAAGCTAGGAGAAGACAAGAAATAACTAAGATCAGAACAGAACTGAAGGAGATAGAGACATGAAAACCCTTCGAAAATCAATGAATTCAGGAGGTGGATTTTGAAAAGATTAACAAACTAGACCACTAGCCAGGCTAATAAAAGAAAAGAGAGATGAATCAAATAGACACAATAAAAAATGATAAAGGGGATAACACCACGGATCCCACAGATACGCAAACTACCATCAGAGATGCTATGAACATCTCTACAAAATAAACTAGAAAATCTAGAAGGAATGAATAAATTCCTGGACACATACACCCTCCCAAGACTAAACCAAGAAGAAGTTGAATCCCTGAATAGACCAATAACAAATTCTGAAATTGAGGCACTAATTAATAGCCTACCAACCAAAAAAAGTCCAAGACCAGATGGATTCACAGCCAAATTCTACCAGAGGAGTTGGTTCCATTCCTTCTAAAATTATTTCAAGAAATAGAAAAGAGAGACTCCTCCTTAACTCTTTCTATGAGGCCAGCATCATCCTGATACCAAAACCTGGCAGAGACAACAATAACAACAAAAAATGTTAGGCCAATATTTCTGATGAACATCAATGTGATTGTATATATAGAAAACCCCATTGTCTCAGCCCAAAAACTCTTA
>NW_016900229.1:0-221 GCF_001698545.2 Rhinopithecus bieti | reverse complement strand
ATCACCTGAGGTCAGGAGTTTGAGACCAGCCTGGCCAACATGGAGACACCCCGACTTTACTAAAATACAAAATTAGCCAGGCATGGTGGCGCATACCTGTAATCCCAGCTATCTGGGAAACTGAGGCAGGAGAATTGCTTGAACCTGGGAGGTGGAAGTTGTAGTGAGCCGAGATTGTACCACTGCAATCCAGCCTGGGGAACAAAAAGAGGGATCACCCC
>NW_016900228.1:0-1012 GCF_001698545.2 Rhinopithecus bieti | reverse complement strand
GCATTGAGCTGAGTATGATATGATCCCAGGTAATCACAGATAGAATTGCTTGAGCACCTTTCACATCATCAGGTCTTCTAGATTTAATTTAATGCCTCCAAACAACTGATGAACTATGATTATTTCCATCTTATGGACTAGGTATCTGGAGCTGAGAAAATCTGAAAGACTTGCCCCAAGTCACGTGGTTTTTTCTATGGGTGACAACTCAAGTCTGTCTCTGGAAGTCATGTCTAACATCTCATCTGGAGCTGGGCGAGCTCCTCAGCCCAACCTGGACCCAGGCTTGTCTGGGATCCATGCCACACACCCAGTCCACACACCTGAACATAGCCAGGGAAGCCACAGGGGTTGTTCCCGAATTGCTTCCTCTTACCAGATGTCGCGTTAATCTTCTCAGAGGTACTTGGTTTTCCCGGGGGGCACAACTGTTTCCCATCGTTCTGTGGGCCAGATGCTTCTGGCACTCCCTTCGAATCATTTCCTTCCTCTGCTGCCTTCTTGGGCGTGATCTTTATAATGGGAAGGTCACAGATAAACAGTATCAGTGACATTTCTATAGTGCTTTAGAGCTTACAAAGCATTTTCACATGCATTAACTTAATCAATGCTCTCAACAACACTGGGAGAGTTACACAGGCCTAAATTAGAAGAAACCTGGGAGGTTAGATGGGAAAGGAATGGCCTATGTGAATATGGTTTCCAGGGCTAGAATGCTTATCTTCACACTCTTTTAGGACTGACATTCTTGCAAACAGCAAAATTCTCCATGTAATTGAGAGTGTCATATACAGAAGATTTGGAGAAGAATAGCATTCTAAGAATTCACAAGGTCTACAAAAGGAAGAGCTTCTATAAAATACAAGGGATCCCATATAAGCTTGTAGACAGTTGCTGGGAGAGTAAATGTAAAACATAGAGAAGGGACAAAAAACTGCTGGGAAAGATGGTGTGGGGAGATGAATACAGGAAAGGGAGAAGGAAAGAAATGGTTTGCTGAAATTAATCTAAG
>NW_016900227.1:0-219 GCF_001698545.2 Rhinopithecus bieti | reverse complement strand
GACACACACTCCACACACACGGCTAGGAAGGGTCCAGGCGGTTCCCGGCGCTTTTCTAGCCCTTGTTTTCATGGCGCACCCTCCCGCCAGCAGCCCCCTCCGCGCTCCGTCGCCCGCCCGGCCCGGCCGCGTGCGGTTCCCAGGGAGCCCCCACCCCGTCGCAGACCCCGGCGACCACCGAGTTCGCGCCCCGCCCGCCGCAGGCCTGAGGAGAAGGCC
>NW_016900226.1:0-224 GCF_001698545.2 Rhinopithecus bieti | reverse complement strand
GAAAGAAAGAAATACTGGCCAGGCGAGGTGGCTCATACCTGTAATCCCAGCACTTTGGGAGGCCAAGGCAGGTGGATTACCTGAGGTCAGAAGTTTGAGACCAACCTGGTCAACATGGTGAAAACCCATCTCTACTAAAAATACAAAAATTAGCCATTAGCCGGGCGTGCTGGTGGGCACCTGTAATCCCAGATATTTGGGAGGCTGAGGCACGAGAATGGCTT
>NW_016900225.1:0-1009 GCF_001698545.2 Rhinopithecus bieti | reverse complement strand
TAAAAATTTTGAAAAAAGTCAAAATTTAGCATTTTGATCCAAACTCTGGATTTGCATTATAAATTCAAAGCATCACTTAAGTTTTAAACAAATATATATGTCACGTGTCTTTGATAAAAATTAGGTTACACCAAATAATCATTTGTGTAACATATAAATTTTGGTAAGTATTATCCATAACCGAGAGACTTATGTTAGAAATTTTCCTGTATCTTCAGAAAGGGACACACACTTGATAAAAAAGGAGCTGTTTCCTTTAGTTGTTCTCACTTAAAGGAGCCCAGGCACCCTTCCTAGAATCTCTTCTCCTTGTCGCCTGCCAGGCCTCTTGTTTTCTCTTTCTTCCATCCTGTCAACACACTATTAACTCTGAATTACATCACAAATGTTGCCACCTTTTCAACTACATGTGAGAAATTCTATTCTATAAATAACTCAGAAATCCTCCAAGTGTATGTCTTCATTACCCCAATCTCCTTCTGTCTTGTACTATAGATGTTTGTCATTTCTCTCTTATAAATCTATAAATATCCCGAACAGGCCTTTTCCATGTATGTCTCATTGTAATTTGGGGGGATGCATGTGCATTGCAACAAAGTGCTTAGATTCTGGAGCCAGATGCCATGGATGGAGCCAGGCTCTAAAACTTAATAAACATGTGACCTTGGACAAATCCTTTAACTTTTGTGCCTCAGTTTAACTATTTGTAAAGTAAGAAATACAATAAATAGTATATACCTCATAGTGTGGCTGTTAGTGTTAAATGAGTACTTGTATTTGAAACATTTAGAAAAGAATGTGGCATATTGTAACCACTTAGTTATTATTATTGTATATAACTAGCTATTATTATTGTAGTTGTTATCTTTGTAGTTGTTGACATTTGTTTTATATTATTAATGTAGGTATTGAATAAATGAGTACATGAAAATGGTCTTGATTAAATTTGCCTTAGAGAATGATTCAAATATATTTACAACAGCTATCATTTGACTTCAGATCATAATTG
>NW_016900224.1:0-1013 GCF_001698545.2 Rhinopithecus bieti | reverse complement strand
CCGGGCAGAGGTGCTCCTCACTTCACAGACGGTTGGCAGATGGGCAGAGGTGCTCCTCACTTCACAGACGGTTGGCAGCCGGGCAGAGGCGCTCCTCATTTCCCGGAAGGTTGGTAGCTGGGCAGAGGCGCTACTCACATCCCAGAAGGGGCGGCCGGGCAGAGGCACTCCTCACTTCACAGACGGCTGGCAGACGGGCAGAGGTGCTCCTCATTTCCCAGACGGTGGGCTGCCAGGCAGAGGCGCTCCTCATTTCCCAGACGGCTGGTAGCTGGGCAGAGGCGCTCCTCACTTCCCAGACAGCTGGCAGCTGGGCAGAGGCGCTCCTCACTTCCCAGATGGGGTGGCAGCCAGGCAGAGGCGCTCCTCACTTCACAGAAGAGGTGGCCGGGCAGAGGCGCTCCTCACTTCCCAGATGGTGGGCAGCTGGGCAGAGGTGCTCCTCACTTCCTGGACGGGGCTGCGGCCAGGCAGAGGTGCTCCTCACTTCACAGACAGTTGGCAGACGGGCAGAGGTGCTCCTCACTTCACAGACGGTTGGCAGCCGGGCAGAGGCGCTCCTCATTTCCCGGAAGGTTGGTAGCTGGGCAGAGGCGCTACTCACATCCCAGAAGGGGCGGCCGGGCAGAGGCGCTCCTCACTTCCCAGAAGGGGCGGCCGGGCAGAGGCACTCCTCACTTCACAGACGGTTGGCAGACGGGCACAGGTGCTCCTCATTTCCCAGACGGTTGGTAGCTGGGCAGAGGCACTCCTCACTTCCCAGACAGGGCGGTGGCTGGGCAGAGGCGCTCCTCAATTCCTAGACGGGGTGGCAGCCAGGCAGAGGTGCTCCTCACTTCCCAGACAGTTGGCAGCTGGGCAGAGGCGCTCCTCACTTCCCAGATGGGGTGGCGACCAAGCAGAGGTGCTCCTCACTTCCCAGATGGTGGGCGGCCGGGCAGAGGTGCTCCTCACTTCCCAGACGGTGGGCGGCGGGACAGAGATGTTCCTCACTTCACAGACAGTTGGCAGCT
>NW_016900223.1:0-356 GCF_001698545.2 Rhinopithecus bieti | reverse complement strand
AATGATTGGTACAATGAATTACTGATATATAATTCAACACAAATGAACTTTGAAAATGCTATGCCAGGGCCGGGCGCGGTGGCTCAAGCCTGTAATCCCAGCACTTTGGGAGGCCGAGACGGGCGGATCACGAGGTCAGGAGATCAAGACCATCCTGGCTAACACGGTGAAACCCCGTCTCTACTAAAAAAATACAAAATCTAGCCGGGCGAGGTGGCGGGCGCCTGTAGTCCCAGCTACTCAGGAGGCTGAGGCAGGAGAATGGCGTAAACCCGGGAGGCGGGGCTTGCTGGGGGGTTAAGATCCGGCCCCGCACCCCGCCGGGGGGGGAAAGGGAGAGCCCCTTTCAAAAAAAA
>NW_016900222.1:0-2624 GCF_001698545.2 Rhinopithecus bieti | reverse complement strand
TATATTTATTAACATGTAGCAATGGCCCCTGCAATATTATTGCATGAAAAAAGCAGGTTATGAAACTGCATATATGGAATAATCACACTTACAGACAATTATATATTTATGACTGGACATGGTGGCTCACACCTGTAATCCCAGCACTTTGGGAGGCTGAGGGGTAGATCACCTGAGGTCAGGAATTCGAGACTAGCCTGGGCAACATGGTGAAACCCTGTCTCTACTAAAATACAAAATTAGCTGGGCATGGTGGCCCACGCCTGTAGTCCCGGCTACTTGGAAGACTGAGGCAGGAGAATCGCTTGAACCCAGGAGGTGGAGGTTGCAGTGGGCCAAGATTGTGCCATTGCACTCCAGCCTGGGCGACAAGAGAAAACTCTATCTAAAAAAAAATTATATATCTATATCCATACATATAGAAGTCTAGAAAGTCTATCAGTATGGAGAGAAAGCTGGAAAGATATAATGAAATGTTTACAATGAGTTTAACCAATTATGAAATTCTGGGTAAGTTTCGTGGTCTTTTGGCATTCTGTATTTCTTGAATTATTAGAATAAGCGAGTATAATTGTTGCAAAACAATAAGATTATTTTAAAATAGCATTCAATAAGCCAAAAGGGAATAGAGAAATTTAAAGTTCATCTCATTCAAATCAACACATTGTATGCTTTTCCTTGAGTATGCAATTTGAATACTGCGCTGTAGTTTTCTTGCTGCATTCCTAAAGCAGTGATCTATACCAACAGATATGGTGATTTAAAATGTTCATATGTCATCATTATAGAAAGATGCTGAAAGTATATAAAAGATCTTGTGGCATACTGTAAAGTAGGTGTCTTTGTAATAATCTCTCATATTCTTGATTTTCTTTCCTAGTACTTAACCAAATTTATAACTATAGGTCCATTGGAGTGGTTGGTTATTTGTATCAACTCTGCTTTTCCTAGTGGTATGCTTCAAAATGGCAACAAATTCTTCCCATCCCCATATGTATGCCCCTACATAATGACTTTGCAGGGGCTCCCATAGAGAAGTGAAGTCTAGTTCATGGCCTGACCATGTGACTTGCTTTGGCCAATAGGACATTAGCAATGATGACATGGACAGAGGCTTGAGAAGAGCTTGCACACTGGGGCTTGCTCTGCTACTGCACTTGGAATTCTGAGACCATCCTATAAATGAGTGTAAACTAGCCTGCTGGAGGATAAGTGGCCATCTAGAAGAGAACCTGGGCACCTCACTCAACAGCCTGTCAATGTCAGACCTCTGGGTGAAGCATTTTAGGTAATCTAGCTTGCAGTCAATCTACCAGCTGACCACAGTCACACAAGGGAGCCCAGCTTAGATCAGCCATGCTGCCCTAGACCAGTCAAACTACAGGATTGTGGGCTGAACAAGGGGTCCTGTTTAAGACAATAAGCCTCAGGGTGGATTGTTATATAGCAAAAGCTAACTAATACAGATCCCTCTACCTTTTTTGTGAGACAGGGTCTTACTCTGGTGCCACTGCAACCTCAGCCTTCTGGGTTCAAACGGTCCTCCTACCTTAGCCTCCCAAGTAGCTGGGACCACAGGGACACACCACCACGCCCAGCTAATTTTGCATTTTAGTAGAGATAGGGTTTCACCATGTTGCCCAGGCTGGTCTCAAACCCCTGAGCTCAAGTGATCCACCCACCTTGGCCTCCCAAAGTGCTGGGATTACAGGTGTCAGCCACTGCACCCAGTCCTTTTTTTTTTTTTTTAGAGAGAGAGTCCCACTGTGTTGCCCATGCTGGAGTGTAGTGGCTTGATCACAGCTCACTGTAATCTTTAACTCACAGGTTCAAGTGAACCTCCCACCTCAGTCTCCCTAGTGTCTGGGACTACAGGCATGGACCTCCACACATAGCTAATTTTAAAACTGTTTTGTAAAGATGGGGTCTTGCTATGTGGCCCAGACTGGTCTTGAACTCCTGGGCTCAAGCAATCTGCTGGCCTCGGCCTCCCAAAGTGCTGGGATTACAGGGATGAGCCACTGCATTCTGCCTTTTTTTTTTTTTAATGGAAAGGTTATCTGAAGCTGCGCATAGTGGCTCACGCCTGTAATCCCAGCACTTTGAGAGGCCAAGGCAGGGTGATCACTTGAGGTTGCGAGTTCAACACCAGCCTGGCCAACATGGCAGGGTGTGGTGGTGCATGCCTGTAATCCCAACTACTCAGGAGGCTGAGGCATGGGAATTGCTTGAATCTGACAGGCAGAGGCTGCAGTGAGCTGAGATTGCACTGCTGTACTCTGGCCTGAGTGACAGAGCAAGACTCTGTCTCAAAAAAAAAAAAAAAAAAAACGCCAGCTGCGGTGGCTCACGCCTGTAATCCCAGCACTTTGGGAGCCCAAGGCGGGCGGATCACAACGTCAGGAGTTTGAGACCAGCCTAGCCAATATGGTGTAATCCCGTCTCTACTAAAATACAAAATGAACCGGGCATGGTGGCAGATGCCTGTATTCCCAGCTACTCAGGAGGCTGAGGCAGGAGAATCGCTTAAACCCAGGAAGCGGAGGTTGCAGTGAGCTGAGATCGTGCCACTGCACTCCAGCCTAGGCAACAGAGGCGACTCTGTCTCAAAAAAGAAAAAAAAA
>NW_016900221.1:0-1827 GCF_001698545.2 Rhinopithecus bieti | reverse complement strand
AAAGGAGAAAAGTCCCTTATAAAACCATCAGATCTTGTGAGAACTCACTCACTATCACAAGAACAGCATTGGGGTAACTGCCCCATGACTCAATTACCTCTCACTGGGTCCCTCCCACAACATGTGGAGATTAAGGGAACTACAATTCAAGATGAGATTTGAGGGGACCACAGCCAAACCACATCATTCTGCCCCTAGTCCCTCCCAAATCTCATGTCCTCACATTTCAAAACACAATTGTATCCTTCAAACAGTCCCCAAAGTATTAACTCATTCCAGCAATAACTCAAAAGTCCAAGTTCAAAGTCTCATCAGAGGCAAGGTCTGCCTAAGATCCTGTACAATCAAAAGCAAGTTAGTTACTTCCAAGATACAATGGGGTACAGGTATTGGGTAAATACACCTGTTCCAAATGTGAGAAATTCACAAAATGAAGGGGCTACAGATCCCATGCAAGTCCGAAATCTTGCAAGGCAGCTAAATTTTAAAGCTCTAAAATTATCTCCTTTGACTTCATGTCTCACATCCAAGGTATGCTGATGCAAAAGGTGGACTCCGACGGCCTTGGGAGCTCCGCCCCATGACTTTGCTGGGTAAATTCCCCTGCCCCAGTTGCTTTCATGGGCTGGCATTGTCTGTGGCTTTTCCAAGCTCATGATGCAAGCTGTTAGTGGCTCTACCATTCTGGGGTCTGGAGGACGGTGGCCCTCTTCTCACAGCTCCACCTGGCAGTACCCCAGTGGAGATTCTGTGGAGGGGCTCCAACCCCACATTCCCCTTCCACCAGATACCCTAAATCTTCTCTCTCAAGTTTAAAGTTCCACATATCTCTAGGGCAGGGGTAAAATGCCTCCAGTCTCTTTGGTAAAACATAGCAAAAGTCACCTGTATTCTGGTTCCCAAAAAATTACCCATATCCATCTGAGACCACCTCAGCCTGGACTTCATTGTCCATATCACTATCAGCATTTTGGTCAAGGCCATTCAACAAGTCTCTAGGAAGTTCCAAACTTTCCCACATCTCCTTGTCTTCTGAGCCCTTCAAACTGTTCCAACTGGGTAACTGCCTGTTACCCAGTTCCAAAGTCACTTCCACATTTTGGGTATCTTTACAGCAGCACCCCACTCTCAGTAGCAATTTCCATTATCATGCTACTAATAAAGACATACCCGAGAGTGGGTAATGTATAAAGGAAAAAAAGTTTGACTCACAGTTCAGCATGGCTGGGGAGTCCTCAGGAAACTTACAATCGTGGCGGAAGGGGAAGCAAACATGTCCTTCTTCACATGGTGGTAGCAAGGAGAAGTGCCGAGCAAAAGGAGGAAAAGCCCCTTACACAACCATCTGATCTCATGAGAACTCACTATCATGAGAAAATCATGAGGGTAACCAACACAAGATTCAATTACTTCCCACTGGCTCCCTCCCATGACACATGAGGCTTTTGGGAACTACAGTTCAAGATGACATTTGGGTGGGGACACAGCCAAACCATATCACCATGCCATCTAGTAAAATGGTCAGGCACTTTTAGACATACAAAATTGGCTATGTAAACTGTATAAACCAAGTCAATGGAGTAAAATAAAAGAGAATCTGTGTTTGGTGTAGAATAAGTAGAAATATGTGAGGTTCAATCAACATGCTTACTAAGAAATAGCATAATTTAAATTACTTCTTGTGACGCTTAGAAAGAGACACATTTTAGAGCAAATCACTGACTTATAAACCACTATCATAGACAATTGCTGGAAGAAAATTTTCACCTGCAGAATGAAGTGTGTTCATGAAATGTACACCTATTGGTTTTAGATCAGTGGGGTTTG
>NW_016900220.1:0-215 GCF_001698545.2 Rhinopithecus bieti | reverse complement strand
CAACAACAGCCTGGCCAACATGGCAAACCCCCATTCCTACTAAAAATACAAAAATTAGCCCGGCGTGGTGGCGGGTGCCTGTAATCCCAGCTGCTCGGGAGGCTGAGGCAGGAGAATCACTTGAACCCAGGAGGCAGAGGTTGCAGTGAGCCAAGATCATGCCTCGGCAACAGAGCTAGACTCCATCAAAAAGAAGGAAGGAAGGAAGGAAGGAA
>NW_016900219.1:0-222 GCF_001698545.2 Rhinopithecus bieti | reverse complement strand
TTTCCTTTCCCCCCCCCCCGGGGGGCTGGGACCCCGGGCCCCCCCCCCCCCCCCCGCCCTTTTTTTTTTTTTTTTTTTTTTTTTGGTATTTTAAGTAGAGATGGGGTTTCACCATGCTAGCCAGGATAGCCTCAATCTCTTGACCCTGTGATCTGCCTGCCTCGGCCTCCCAAAGTGCTGTGATTACAGGCATAAGCCACCACGCCCAGCCTTGAACCTTTT
>NW_016900218.1:0-488 GCF_001698545.2 Rhinopithecus bieti | reverse complement strand
CCTTCCTCATCTTTTGTTTGTTTGTTTGTTTGCTTTAGAGACAGGGTCTTGCTCTGTCACCAAGGCTGGGATGCAGTAATGTGAACATGGCTGACTGCAGCCTTGAACTTCTGGGCTCAAGGAATCCTCCTGCAGTGGCTTCCCAGTGTGCTGGGATTACAGGCGTGAGCCACTGTGGCTGGCCAGCTGCGTCATCTTTAAAACGAGAATAGTGGCTGGGCACGGTGGCTCGCGCCTGTGATCCTAGTACTCTGGGAGGCCGAGGTGGGTGTATTGCGAGGTCAGGAGATTGAGACCATCCTGGCTAACATGGTGAAACCCCGTATACAAAAAATTGGCCGGCCTTGGTGGTGGGCGCCTGTGGTCTCAGCTACTCGGAGGCTGAGGCAGGAGGGTGGCGTGGACCCGGGAGGTGGAGATTGCGGTGGGCCGGGATCGTGCCACTGCACTCCATCCTGGGTAACAGAGCGAGACTGTCTCAAAAAATG
>NW_016900217.1:0-218 GCF_001698545.2 Rhinopithecus bieti | reverse complement strand
CAAGGTCAGGAGATCGAGACCATGGTGAAACCCCGTCTCTACTAAAATACAAAAAATTAGCCGGGCGCGGTGGCGGGCGCCTGTAATCCCAGCTACTCGGGAAGCTGAGGCGAGATAATCGCTTGAACCCAGGAGGCAGAGGTTGCAGTGATCTGAGATCATGCCATTGCACTCCACCGTGGGCAACAAGAGCAAAACTCCGTCTCAAAGAAAAAAAA
>NW_016900216.1:0-213 GCF_001698545.2 Rhinopithecus bieti | reverse complement strand
GAGGGCAAATCAGGTTATCTTTTGTTTGTAATTCTTTTGAGGGCAACTTAACTTCTTTTCTTTAATCTGTCATTTCTAACTACCTTCAAGTTTAACTATATACAACTTAAATCACATTTTGCTGCACTTTTAGATCTTGAGATTGTCTTGTGGCTGCTCTGTCATCAGTATAATTTTAAAATTCTATTTGCTATCTGTAGGACCTGGAGTTTA
>NW_016900215.1:0-663 GCF_001698545.2 Rhinopithecus bieti | reverse complement strand
AATTTCTGGGATAAAACTCTAGTATTATTTTAGATTGTCATAAAAGATTAAAATTTTATTTAACCCAGACTATGAAAACCATATCCACACAGCTCTAGTTTAGAAATAGTATTTTAGGCCAGACACAGTGGCTCACGCCTGTAATCCCAGCACTTTGGGAGGCCAGTGCAGGAAGATCATGAGGTCAGGAGTTCGAGACCAGCCTGACCAATATGGTGAAACCCCATCTCTACTAAAATACAAAATTATCTGGGTGTGGTGGTGTGTGTCTGTAATCCCAGCTACTCAGGAGGCTGAGGCAGGAGAATTGCTTGAACTAGGGTGGGGAAGGTTGCAGTGAGCTGAGTTCACACCACTGCACTGCTGCCTGGGCTACACAGCGAGATTTCATCTCAAAAAAATAATAATAATATTTTAGATGTTACAATTTTACCTGTATATTCAACTAGTACTAAATTAACCAATATAGAAATATTGTTTTAGCTTTAAGGCTTATGAAGATTGTTTCAGGCATCACTGGAAACATAAAATAATGTGGTTGTAAAATGTTCAAAAAAGAAGAATTAAGGTTTCACTTCAGTGGTAAAATGGAAGCAATGAGAGTTTAAGGACAGAAGGATTATTATTTTATTTATTTATTTTTTTATTTTTGAGATGAAGTCT
>NW_016900214.1:0-462 GCF_001698545.2 Rhinopithecus bieti | reverse complement strand
TTATTTTTTGCTGTCAACTTTCTAGCAGTGCCACGGCGAAGCTGGCATTTCCGCACGCTAGACTGAGCTCCGGCTTCATGTCTTTAGTGGAGCTGGTTAACGTTTCACTGGGTAGAGGGGCTGGCCTCTCTATGTTTAGCCAAAAGCCTTTGCTTCTTTTCAGGCATCAAAATAGGTTTTGCCATTGTCTTTGTCTTTGAGAGCAGCAGTTTGAGGTCTGACTCCTTCAGGAAGTTGTCCTGTGAGCTGGGCATTGCAGTCTGCTCGAATCAAATGTTGGAACCTCCCACCCCTCAGCCCATCGGGAAACAACAGCTGTCAGCCTTGGGGCGGCTGCTGAGGAGGTGCAGCAGGAATGGGGCTGGGCCGGTGGGCCAGGACCAGCTGCCCTCAGGTTTTACTTTCCAAGCTGATGGCCCCTAGAACATGCCAGCACACACTGCCATGTCCTGGGGCTAAGAT
>NW_016900213.1:0-388 GCF_001698545.2 Rhinopithecus bieti | reverse complement strand
ATAAATAAATAAATAAATAAATAAATAAATAAATAAAATGCAAATGAAATGAAAATAGTAATAATCTTTCCTAGGGTCGTGAGAGGGCTAAATGAAATAATCCATGTGAAGAGCTCAGCATGGTGCCTGATGCATGCTACATGCCCAGGAAAAGTAGTTTTGAAAACACTGATCTTGTATTTGCACTTTATTTAAAACTTGGTGGGTGCTTGGAACACTGAGAATTTCATTACCACTTTTCAGTTCTAATGTGCATACTATTGTGTACTGGTACATACCGTGCAGATCATGACTGAAAGGTGTTTGAAAGGACAATATTGTGAAATCTTTTGTTGTTGTCATTACATTAATGTTATTGCAATAAAATAACAAATTTTAACTATTAAAA
>NW_016900212.1:0-536 GCF_001698545.2 Rhinopithecus bieti | reverse complement strand
AACTGCAAGTACAAGTGGGGTCCTGTGAAGGAGGGAGGGAAAAGACTGACTTTACAGAAAACCGATTAAGTACTGAGTCCTGTGCCTGGCCTTGGCATGTGTTTCCCAAATGCTGAGAAGTGATTCTCTACTAGGGTTGACCTAGTAAGCTTGTTGGGAAGTTAGTATGGAATAATGAGAAGAAAATTTTAAAGAGCTAAATAAACAATTTCATAATAAAATCAATTCTAAGTCAGTTAAAGGAATAAAGCATGCTACATAATGACTGTGCAAACAAAAGTCAAGGTTTTTTTCGCAGAATAATGCCAGTGTGGATGTGAGTGAAAGACAATTGATGATCCCATAGGCAGACTAACTTGTGCTTAGGGCACCAGCATAACAAGGACAAAGATGATAGATTGATGATAGATGGATAGATAGATGATAGATAGATAGATAGATAGATAGATAGATAGATAGATAGATAGACATTGAGGAGACAGACCTATGGGAGATAGATAGATAGATGGATAGATAGATAGACAGACATTGAGGAG
>NW_016900211.1:0-1303 GCF_001698545.2 Rhinopithecus bieti | reverse complement strand
GAGTGTGTGCACGTGTGTGATTTTGTGAGTGCTTGTGTTTGTGTATACGAGCTTGTGTGTACGTGTGTGTGTGTGTGTGTGGATCCATGCGTGTGCACGTGTCTGTGTGGGTGGGTCTGTGTGTGTGCACATGCGTGCTCTCCTTGAAGCTCACCCCGGCCAAGCCTCTTGGAGCCCAGGGCTGCGCAGGTACTTTGTGGAGTGTTTAGGGGTGTTTCAATCAAGTTGGAAACAGGCTGGGGAGGGATGGATTTGTTGTGACCTGGAGGAACAGGTAGATGATCTCACACAGTTGGTCATCTACCGGGGCTCCCCTTGGAGGCAGGACACTGCTCATTCACACGGCCGCTCGGCCCTGCCCACTCCCTCCACCCTGATTTCCCACTGGACTTGCAGGGATTGCCCCAATAGATTCTGTCACCCCAGCCATGCGCCTGGGCTTGCCTTTGGGTGTGGATGGGGGGTGCCTGGTGGAGGGTGCTCTGAGCACAGGAGCGGACACCCAGAGGGTGTGAGTCAGGCACTGTGTACTTACACTTGGCATTGAAGTAGAATGGACATCCCGGAAGGTGACATGACAGGGATTTTCACACCCACAGACGCTCACAAGAGAACTGCCCCAGGGAGCCGTCCCAGATATCCCTCCAACCCTCCAGTCACCCCACTCCCCGGAAGCATTATCCACTTCAGGCACTTTGTGTGGCCAGAATGGAGACCCCTGCAGCTTCCTCATGTGGCACTTCCTCTGCCCACCCTCCCAGCTCCAGGTGACCCAGTACCTCCAGGCACCAGCCCCAGCAGCACCACTCACTCAAGGGTTCATGACAGATGGGTCTGAGCAGGGCAGAGTGGCCCCAAGGACTCTGAGCAGGAAGGGATTTAACACAGGGAGAGGGTATCCCAGGACCCAGGACGGGCTGCAGACTCCAGGCGGGCCTCCTGGGAGACTCAGGCACAGAGTGCTGCCCCACCAGGCATCGTCACCACGGCAGCCCCCCCGGAGCTGTGCCGGGAGCATAAAGCCACTAGGGCCACTGCGCTGCCACTGCCTTGCACCCCGGAAGCTGAGGAACAGACCCGCACAGCCGTGACCACCCGAGAACCAGATGACCCAGGGGAAGCAGCCGCGCCTGCAGCCACCCCGATCCAGCACACGGAGAACGCAGCAGGACAAGCTGGTGTCTCCGTGGGGTGCCCCATTGTCCCCATGTCTCACACACACTCACCTGATGGGTGGCCTTCCCCACATCCGGGACCCTGACTAGAGTCTGGGAGGCGGCTGCCACGTCCCAGCTGCCCCTGA
>NW_016900210.1:0-2027 GCF_001698545.2 Rhinopithecus bieti | reverse complement strand
TAGTTCAGGCCACATTAACTGCTGCCTGGACAACACAGCAGCTTCCTGTGTTGGACGAATCTCCCAAAAGCTCCTCTTTGGTAATCTACTTTACTCTTGCTCCACAAACCTCCATGGATCCCTACTCGCTCCATGAGTTCTCAACTGGGGCCATGCCTCAGAATTGCCTGGGAGTGTACCTGGGAGCTGCAGATGCCTAGGCCCTACTCCAACCCTATGGTTCAGATGTTTTCTGGCTCCCCAGGCTATCTGGATGCTTCCTAGAGGCTCCAGGGTTCCAACTACTCAGGCTCCCACTGTTTAGGAGTTTTGAACAACCTCAATCAGACTCTTTTGAGCCTCAGTGTTCAAGATCATAAAATGAGGAGGGGCCGCTGAAGCCTCAGAGTGTTAGCACAAGAGATGTGTAAGATTCTGCATGTAAGTGCTGGGCACATGGCTTGGCACACATGATGCTCCTCAAGGCTCTGCCCCAGATGCCCCAGCCAAAGGGAGTGTTGGGATAAGACCCTTCTTGCAGAGACACCCAGTGGGGCTTGGCCTGGCCTCACAGTCTTGATGTGTCAAAGGAGGACTCCACCACTATGTGGCCCTCGCCTGCCGGAGAGGCTGTTTCCAATTACACCCACAGGCGGAAACTCCCGGAGCGGAGGCGAAGCAACACCTAAACCCCTGGGACTGGCCTGGCCTGGAACATCTGATCCAGCCCCGGACACCACCGCCTGCCTGCTCTAGCCCCTCCTGCTCCCCTGGCTGGGCTCCCACAGGCCTTGGGCTTCCCTTTGTCCTTGGGTCCCTGATCAGCAGGCTGACCAAAGACCCCTTCCCACCCCTTGATGCTGGAGGGAGTGAGGCACCGGTAGCCCTTTCACAGATGGGGAAACTGAGGTAGAGATGGAAAATTCTCAGCCACATTCCAAGAACATACAGCAAGAAGCAGCCCCCCAGAGGTCTGTGGTGCCATGCTTGGGTGTCATGTGGTTACCTGTCTGTCCATTCCAACCTCTGTGCTGGGCAGCCCTTCAAAACACTTGGGAGGCTGTGGGGCCCCCCTCCTCCTCCCAGCCCTGACAAAGCATTTCCTTAGATGGAAACTCAAAATCCAGTTTAGGAGAGACCTAGTTATAAACATGAAAAGAAAACACGTTGAGCGAGGAGCTGGCCAAGGAGACCAACAGAGTCCTGGGGTGAGCTGCCCTGGACCCCTGAATGTGCTGGGTCAGAAGGGAGACTGGAGCTCCCAGAAACAGGAAGCCTGAGGAGGGGCCAACCTAACCCTTTAGGGCCCTACATTGACTTCAGGTCCCAGGCTGGCCCTCCAAAGGGCTCATCCTCCACCCCAGAGAAAATGGAATGGGCTTGGAGAGGAAGGGGGGGTTGTGACGGGGAGGGAGCGGGTGATAATGAAAACAGCTCTCTCTGCAGAGCCAGCAGGAGTCTGGCTGAGCTAAGGAATGCAGAGTAAATTCACCCATCACTTGATTTTATTTTCCCAGCTGGCTGAAGTGGTGTGGGGGGGAGGTGTCTGGGGAGGGCTGTGCTGAGTTCCCCAGTTGTTCATCCTGCAAGCTCTAGGTTGTGCCTCTCCACCCCACCAGCCCCAGCTTGTCCTGGGACAGCTAAACACCACCCCCCACCCCACACAACCTAGCAAGTGTTTGGCTGACTCACTACACAAACAGGGTGTTGGGTTTTCTTTGTCTTTGCTTTGTTTTGAATGTGAGCTCTCCCCACAAACTCTACAGCTCTCTGCACAGAGGATGCCCAAAACCAAATATCCCTCCCAGCCAGAGATTCCAGTGGTGACAAGGCACTGATCAGGTTATCTAGGATTTTCTACTCACTTGTCCTCATACCTGAGCCAGATCAGGGAATCCCAGAGGCCCCATATGGAAGGAAGGTTGGGGAGATGTTTCTCAGATGAAGAAACTGAAGATCAGAGGCAGGCAGTGATTTGCCCAAGGTCACACAGCAAAAGAATAGCAGAGGAAGGCCAGAACTTAGGGTTTTAAATGTACAAGCCGCCA
>NW_016900209.1:0-670 GCF_001698545.2 Rhinopithecus bieti | reverse complement strand
CTGACAATCATGTGTCTTGGGGTTGTTCTTCTCAAGGAGTATCTTTGTGCTGTTCTCTGTATCTCCTGAATTTGGATGTTGGCCTGCGTCACTAGGTTGGGGAAGTTCTCCTGGATAATATCCTGAAAAGTGTTTTCCAACTTGGTTCCATTCTTCCCGTCACTTCCAGGTACACCAATCAGATGTAGATTTGGTCTTTTCACATAGACCCCTATTTCTTAGAGGCTTTGTTCATTTCTTTTACTCTTTTTTCTCTAAACTTGTCTTCTTGCTTCATTTCATTCATTTGATCTTCAATCACTGATACCCTTTCTTCCACTTAATCAAATCAGCTACTGAAGCTTGTGCATTTGTCATGTAGTTCTCATGCCATGATTTTCAGCTCCATCAGGTCATTTAAGGACTTCTCTACACTGTTTATTCTAGTTAGTCTTTCATCTAATCTTTTTTCAAGGTTTTAGCTTCTTTGCGATGGATTCAAACATCCTCCTTTAGCTCAGAGAAGTTTGTTATTACTGATCATCTGAAATCTTCTTCTCTTAACTCATCAAAATCATTCTCCATCCAGCTTTGTTCTGTTGCTGGCAAGGAGCTGCATTCCTTTGGAGGAGAAGACATGCTATGATTTTCAGAATTTCCAGCTTTTCTGCTCTAGTTTCTCCACATCTTT
>NW_016900208.1:0-1295 GCF_001698545.2 Rhinopithecus bieti | reverse complement strand
CAGAGGACACGGACACACCGCGGCCGCCGGAGCCCCGTGCATGCTGGGCGCGCGAAAAGCGACCCCGGCCCAAAACGCACGGAGCCGCCGCCCAGGCCTCCGAAGGACGACGTAGCCGACGACTGGCGATAACTGTAGGAAGTCATGGCGAGGCGGAGCACGGACGGAGCGACCCTGGTCCCAGAGGCTGCGATTCGCGGAAGGAGCCTGACAGCCACATAACTTTTATTCACATAACGGTATACTGTTGTAATTGTTCTATTTTATTATTATTGTTAATTTCTTACTATACTTAATTTATAAGTTAAACTTTATCATAGGTATGTGTATATACAGGAAAAAACATAGTAGATATAGGGTTTGGCACTATCTGTGATTTCAGGCATCTACTGGGGTCATGGAACATATTCCCTGCAGATAGGAAATGACTACTTTACGTATATGGGCCACATCATTTTAGTCTCATTTGTTGGGCTGAAAGTATCACCATTAGAGGTTCTCTAACTGCAACTTCTCCCCAATAGAAAACAAGTCACCTGTTTTGTTTTCTTTTATGCATAATTTGGAAGAGCAAGTTTTAAAACATACAATAGAAAAGCTAACAAATGTTTCAGGTTTGCATTTTATACAAACACACACACACACACACACACACACACAGTGTGTATGTAGACATATACCTATACATACATACACATATATACAGTCATGCACCACAAAACAACATTTCAGTCAACTATAGACTGCATATACACAGTAGTCCCAAAAAATTATAATGAAGCTGAAAATTTCTATCGCTTAGTGACATCATAGCCATCCTAACACTGTAACACAAGGGGCATTACTTGTGTGTTTGAGATGTTGGTGTAAACAAACCTACTGTGCTGCCAGTTATATAAAAGTATGGCACATATAATTATATATAGTGCATAATACATAATAGTATTATATGACTATTATTGGTTTATGCATGTACTATACTTTTATTGTTAATTATATATTCCTTCTGCTTACTAAAAGAAAAAAAGGTTAACTGTAAAATACCTTCAGAGAGGTCCTTTAGGAGGTATCCTGAAGAAGGCACTGTTATCACAGATGACAGCTCTATGCATGTTACTGCCCCTGAAGACCTTTCAGTGGGATAGGATGTGGAGGTGGAAGAGTGATACTGATGATCTTGATATTGTGTAGGCCTAGGTTAATGTGTGTGTTTATGTCTTCATTTATAACAAAAAAGTTTAAAACATTTTAATAAAAGCTTATAAATTAAGAATAGAAACAAATTTTTTTTTTTT
>NW_016900207.1:4393-7813 GCF_001698545.2 Rhinopithecus bieti | reverse complement strand
TATTGAATTTTCCATCCAGAAACATGGTATACCTTTCCATTTATTTAAGTTTAAACAAACGTCATTGGTAAAGTTTTCATCTTGTGAAGAAGGTCTTGTATGTTTTTTGTTAATTTTATTCCTGGGTATTTTATGTTTCCAGGTTTATTGTGAGTGGACTCTTTTCCTTCATTATATTTTCATATCATTTATTACTGGTATTTATGAAAGCTTTTAAAACATACACATCACTGAAGTTTATCAATTCTAATATGTAATTTTCATATAAATATAGACTGTATCTTATAAGTATTTTACTTTTCATAAATATCATAATAATATATCTAGCTGCCTTAATGAACTCCATTACTGTTTCTATTAGTTTATTGATTATATTGGGTTTTCTAAATAGATACACACATATCTGCAAATAACTATGATTCTGTTACTTCCTTTCTCATGTGCATGGTAGTTTTTTCCCACTACATGGTTCTTCTCTATAACAATGCAACCCTATAACAATGTTCAATAATAAGAGTGATAGTAAACACCCTTGCTTTTATGTTGATTTTACTAGGAATGCTTCTATGTTTTACCATGGTCTTTTATATTCACTTCTTATAATGTTTATCATGTTAGATTATAACACTTCTCTGTCCAGTGTAATCCAATGGCTTCCTATATGATTCAGAGTAAAAGCCAGTCTTTCCTATGAATGAAAGGTCCTACATGATCTAGCCTCCCATTACCTCTCTAATCTCATTGCCTACTCTTCTTCCTCCTGGTTCTCTCTACCACTGTGGCTTCCTTGTAATCCCATTAGGATGCCAGGTACACTCCACCTCAAGGCCTTGGAAGTTTTGGTTCCCTCCACCTGTAATGTTCACTTTCTACATATATCTCCTAGCTCCCCATTTCATTCAGACTTTCACTCAAAAGTCACATTCTCAGAAAGGCCTTCCCAAGTCAACTTATCTAATATTTAATGTTTAGAAAACATAAACTATTTTCGTGATATTTACATGAACGCACTGAAGGGCAAATACTAACTTATGTAAGTCTTCGATTTGAAGCTCCATTGTTTAGGAAATCTGTTAATATAATTGATTCATGGTTTCTTAATCTCCTTAGGTGGAAGCCAGACCTGTTGTTTCACAAATATAGAAAAGAAAGTAATTTTGGATATTATCTAGGGTAGTGGGATTTCACCTTTGGGCTAAATTTCATCAGAAATGAATGAAATTCATTTATTACCTATAAAGCGTATTAAAAGGGATCAGAACAACCCCTCTATTTTCTTTTTTGTAATTTTTAATATTTTATTTTTTTAAAATTTGTGTAAATGTATGGGATTCAAGTGTAATTTTGTTATTTGGATAGATTGTATAGTGGTGAAGTCAGGACTTTAGGGTATCCGCCACTCAAATAATGAACTTTGTACCCATTAAGTATTTTCTGGCAGGCCAGTCCTAGCTTACAGAGTCTTGGATATAAGATTTAGGGTCCAGGTCTCTTTAGACAACTTACAGTTCTCACTAACATGTAGAAGACTGGAAATGTGGAGGTAATATCTGAGTATTCTTTGGGCATTGTGTGAACAAAAGTTCTCTGAAACGTAATGTGTAGGAAAGAGACTATTCCAGTGAACAGTTTGCAAACAGAGGATACACAGCCTGTGGTGTAAAATGAAGCAGCCTTTCAGGGCTGGGTTTTATAGCAAAGTTGCCTGCCCAGGATCAGGTCCTTTTATGCAAATAAAGGATTGAAAATCAGTTCTGATTGGTCAGTGCAGCTGAGCCCTGATTGGCCATGGCAGGTGACTCTGATTGTTTGGCTTAGGTGTGTTCTGATTAGTTACTTTCCAAGCTCAAAACCAGAAGTCTCTGTCACCTGTTTCTTCCAAATGGCGGGTGGAGGGCTGGCATATCTTGGCACTCACAACAGGAACTGGTTTGGAGAAAGAAAGGTCCTGTGATGCTTTTACAGTGTGTTTCTCAGAACACAGAGTACATGATCACTCCCTCACCTAGCCATAGCTGCCTGGTCCTATTTTAACTTGGAGCACCTCAGTTTGCCAAGGGGAGCCCATTTTGTCTGTTGGCTAGGGGCATACTTTAACAATTGCATGTTAAAAAATATGTACCTCCCTAAAATGAATATTACTTGGTTGTCACCTATTATTTTTTAACATACAGTTGGATTTTATGGCTGCAGAAAAATATTTGACAACTTCTTAATTTTCTTTTATGCTTTTTCAATCACTCAGGTTTTCTACCTCTTCTTTTTGGTAGTGCATATATTTCTATAAAACCATCTAGTTCTTAAGAATTTTCAAATATTTGACATAGAGTTCTGATCGTATAGTTCCATAATATTTTTAATTTCCTATCTCTGTGACTATGTGGCCTTGGTGATTTCTAATGCTTTTCCTTCCTGGTCAGCTGCACCAGTGTTTTTTCTATCTTGTTAATCCTCTCAAGGAACTGGCTTCTGGTTTTGCTTATTAATTTTTTTTTTGTTTTTCCCTTTTGTTTTTCACTTTTACTTCCTTTCATTTTGTTATGTTCTAGAGTTTATACATGCTTAATTAGAAAGCATTCCATCATTTTATTAATAATAATGGTAACTCACAGATCTATGAATTTTCTTCTACATTCAGTTTTGGTCATAATCAATGGGTTTTGATATGAAATGTTTTCATATTTTATTATGTCTTCTATTCTTTTTAGTTCTGTAATTAGCACGCTGACTTCCATTTTGACTGAGAAAATTTTAGAAAAAAATTTGTTTAATTTTGCACCACTGGATCGATTTTTGAAACATTTTTCACAAATAATACGGCACAATACAGGTCAGAATACAATGAAACTGCTACTCTCAGACATTGCTGGTACTATTTTAAGTTGCTATGTATCATTTAGAAATTATTTTGAAAAGCATAGAAAATATTTAGCATATTTTAAGTGAAAAAATACAGGATACCAAATCATATATACTTTAATAACATGTAATAATGCAACAAATAAATGAGTGCATGGGGGAAAGGTCAGAAGAAGAGCTAGCAACATTGTGGGTTTCTTTTATACTATGATTTTGCAAATCATCTTTTACATTTGTGTTTTATAAATCTCCTTTTATTACATGTTTATGTAAAAAGTAATATTTTCGATTTATTGAATGCTTGCTATGTTCTCAGAGCCTGATATATGATATCCTTTATCTTTACATATAACACTATCCAGTTCTGCAACTTCACCATTTTAAAGTCAACTTGAGAAATTTGCCAAAGCCCTTGCTCTTTCTACTATACCAGGGGTTCTTAATCTAGGATTTGTGAGTTTGCTTGACAAAGAGATTGTATCTCAAACTTAAATGTAATATTTCCTAACTTTCTGAATGTAGGTAATAAGTCACAGAAGTATTAGTAGCTGTGACTTTGCA
>NW_016900207.1:0-1857 GCF_001698545.2 Rhinopithecus bieti | reverse complement strand
CTAAAATTTGAAGTTTTCTTAGACCTTAGAACATCTCTTTTTCTGGTTCCTTTTTTTCCTCAAAGCTCGATTAGAATAGCAAAATTTATAAGCTAGTAAACTTATACTATAGCAAGTGTTGCTGTCAAGTGTTTTCTCCATAGGAGGTGTGAACTGTGTATTGTCTATTGTTAGTAATTTTAAAATGCCTTTATGTACATAATCTTGATGGAGCTATTAGCTGAACTATAAAATATACTCTTGCTAAAATCACTAATTTCAAAGATCAGGGTAACCACTACAAAGATGTGTCATTTCTGCCTTTGTTTGGGACAGGGAGACAGGCTGGGGAAGTTACCAGTGATTGTGGAAATAATTTTGCTCCATTTTATACTATTAAATGAAGAGATGAGTGAATTCTGTGGTTGGTTACCTTACCTTCCAAGACACAGGGTCCACTAGAAATTGGCTGTAATACTCATTGAGCCAAGTTGTCATATTAAATTCAACCCTGCTGTAAACACATAGAAGTTGTGAAATTGCTTCAAGTAAACAGTGGTTTGCAGAACACTATAGGAGCATCTGTCACTTCAATATGCAGAGCATGAGTTGACCCTTTTCCTATAATTTGGTCAGTGGCAATTGCATATATCAGATTGAGTAGGAACTTGTGTACTTTATAAGACTTATTTAAATAGGCATTAAATATTTGGATATATTATGTGTATGTGTGTATGTATGTGTGTATTCCATATGTATTCCCATGTAAATCCAAATACTTATTCTTTATTTCAGTAATTCTTAACTCGAATCATAGACTTTGGAATGAGTTAGGGAATGCTCTGTTGCCTACAAAGCAAACCTACAAGTGTGTTGGTGTGTGTATGTGTATGGACCAGTTTGTTCGTGTGTGTGTGCTCATTTTGCGGGGATAAGGGTCTCTAGCATTCATAACATTCTCAAAGAATCTGACCAAAGAAAGGCAACAACTATCTTTGTGTATTTTATGACTGTGTATGTTTGCACTCATTGCAATAAAGTAGGACAAAATGATTTTGAAATGCATACAACTTTTAAGTTTCCTGTTTCGTTTTACATTCTCAGACATAACTGTATCAAATTGGCCTCAGTTGTTCATCAGTGAAAATGCTCAGTTTGGGGTGATACCACGTAAATAGCAGCTTTCAGATGACTCCAGATTGGGTCCAGAAGTTCTTTCATATAGGCTGAATATAATAACCATCCTATATACAGAGCTTTATGGAACACATGCAGTTTTATCGTCCAAGAACCCCTCAAGATGTGTTTGGTAAATGCTCCAAAGTCTCACAGCTAGAAAAGGACAAAACAAGGATTCAAACCCAGGGTTTCACTTTCTAAGTTTATTTATTCAGTATTCTAGACTAGAATCTGGGGATATAATAGTGAACAAAACAACCTTTCCCTCAAAGCTACCTTCTGTTTCCATTTGCTGTTCTTTCACAATTCATCCTTGAGACCTGAAACCTAGAGCACTCAGAACTGATACTCTAGCTCATTATCATATCAGTTCCATTTCTAGTAACTTCAGAAAACAAGACCACTTTCGGGCCTATCTGCCCTTTTAAGGTCTGATAGGTCTAATGATGATGTGCTAACCATTATGAAAGACAACCCCTTTTGTGTGTCAAATCTAAGCAAAGACCATGTTTGAGTATTGTCTTTATGAAATGACATCTCGGTAAATTAGAAACAACGATAGGCTTGTTTAGCACTTAAACATGTTGATGAAGCTTTTCATTTTCCTGAGAGAATTGTAGATTTTGGAAGGTCCTCTTCTATATTATTTTCCAAGAAGGGGAAAAAAGATCCTTACATTTTGCTGTAGGAAAGTGTGGC
>NW_016900206.1:0-1308 GCF_001698545.2 Rhinopithecus bieti | reverse complement strand
TTCTTTGTAAACACATATGATTTTAAACTTTGGAATAATTTCAAATAATGTTACATAATTATTTTACTATTTCATACACCCATGAAAGTATCCTGAGGTATTAAACAACTGAATATGAATTATTTTTATAATTTGGCAATGTATACATTCATGTTCATAAAAATTTGTCTGATGAAAATATTATACATATAAATTGCATCTTTATATTATTTTAATTCACTAATTGCCTACACTAAACTCCTTTTAAAACACCTTAAAATGTATTTGATTTTATGTTCAAGAACATGTTTATTATGAGATAAAACAATGAATGGATTATATAAATAGACACATAAGTAGAGAATGAAGAGGAAAAAGAAAATATAATTATCAACTTCTACTTGAAAATATGCTCTCGGAAGTATTTGGACGCATTTTGTAAATGGCAAAACATCTTCTAAAATGTAAGTTGCATAGTGTATCCACAAGCTTTCTCTGATAAGTAGATAACTGAAGCACTAATTAAAATACCTGGAACACTAATTAAAATAACTCCCTAGGAATATAACTCTGCTTTACCATGCTCATTCCACTAAGATATTGATTAAAAGTGAATGCGTAGGAAGGTCATGTTTCTAGATCTTTCATGTTGCTAAGGATACTTAATATTTTTAGAGGTACTTGGCTTCTGAATTTTAATGAGATGGCATGCCGAGGTGACTGGGCAGCTGTTACCATGATTTTCTTTCTTTTGAATAAGGTTTTGCATAGTCTTATGAATATAATTAAATGTTATATTGTGGATATTAAAGCATGTCCTGACAAAATGCAAAAAAAAAAAAAAGTGCATTATGATCTTAATTGGGTCACTATATAGCTTAGGAGAGTGTAGGATGTAGAAGACAAGGTGGAAATGATATTAAAATTATGTGCTCTTTAACAGGCCTACTATGATAAGGGCCTACCATGATAGCTAAGCACACTCACAATTTTATCTGTTTTAACTGTTCTTATTCCCTACTTTTCTGAATCTTACAAGTATGAAGTATATGCTGGAGATTTTGTTCAGTGATGCTGATAACGTTCCATTCTATAGCCAAGCTAATTAAAAGCTGACTGTTTTACTTTTAACCAATTTTTTTCCCTCCTATCTAGCGACTATATAATTGTTATTTTTTTACACAGAGTTGTGTTTACATCTTTGGGTAACATTTCAAAAGGTCTTAAGTTGATTTTTTTATGCATTTTAATTTGTGTGGTTATCTTTAAACACATGTTTATTTAATTTTTTTTTTAAAAGCAAGATAAGCTTTTGAAGACATTTTCCAT
>NW_016900205.1:0-821 GCF_001698545.2 Rhinopithecus bieti | reverse complement strand
ATACCTAAATAAAAGTTCATCTTAAAACTATGATTCAGATCATGTGGCTGTCCCATTTAAAACTCTCCAAATGTTTCCCGTTGCATCTATAATAAAACCCAAACTCTTTACTAGGACCTCTGCAAATTCATCATGTACCACTCTCCTCTTGTCACTTTACTCCAGCAACACCCAGCTTCCGACATTTCCTTAAACACGCCCCCCTTCCTGCATCAGAAGCCATCCTTACCCCTCTATTTATTAAAAGCAAACTTCCCTTCCTCCTGGATCTCCCCTGTAGCCCAATTTTATTTCCTTCATAGCACTTCCAATAATTTGAAACTTCCTTATTTATTTATTTTATTGCAGCTAGACTGTGAGCTCTGTGAGGTCAGGTGCCTTACCCGTTTTGTTCATCACTCTTTCCCAACACAGGGTAGGCACCAACTAAATACTTGGGGATAAGTTGATCTTTCTAGGCTTCTGAAAGTCCCATCTCCTTTGGGATCACCATAACAACTGTCCAGAGGCAGGAAAAGGCAGAAAGGCTGAGCAATTAGTCTCCCCTGGGTTTGAGAAGAGTGGCAGACATCTTGCACGCTCTCTCTTACAGGCACATGTTGGGGAAAGGTGATCTTTAACTGGAAGAGAGAAGGTCTGATAACCTAAGGGTTTAGGATGTAGATCTTTTTTCCTCCCAATCAATATTTGTTTAATTACTAGATTGTCCATGCTAAAATAGACTATAATTGATTTTCTGAGAAAAAGTCCTTATAATCTTTCTGTCAAAATTTTATGAGGCCTACAGTATGGCCAGTATATTTGGAGAATGGAAATGATTT
>NW_016900204.1:0-1305 GCF_001698545.2 Rhinopithecus bieti | reverse complement strand
CTTCGTACTTATATGTAAAGTACAAATGAAGACTGAGAATAAAGATTTTATATGTATCTATCTGTCTCTCTGTCTACCTATCTAATCATTCATCCATCCATCCATCCCTCCAGCTAGTGTGTGTATATACGTTTCTGTATAAAATTACTGTGTATTAATAACCCTATCCCTTGAGGATTCCAAAATATTTGAAGGCTTCAGAGGGAATCTTTTGTGCATGAAAGGTGTACTATCTTTACAAACTTAGGTGAAAAGCAAGCTTTTCATATGCTGTTATTCTCATTGATATATTTAATTGAACTAATAATTATTGGGCAATTTAAAGGCTACAGCATTGAGATGCAGTTTGCCCCTTTGTTTGTCAACTTCTAGAAAATCCAAGTGTCAAAACTATCTCGCTGGCTGTCTGTTCTGTTGCTATTATTTTGGCATGCGTCTAGTCTCCTCTTGCCACTCTCGATTTCTACTGTTTCTGCCCTATCTTCCTTCCCTGATTTTCCTCCTCCGTGTCTTTCCCATACCCTGATGCCACTTCTCTTGCACTGCTCTGCTTTCTCATGAGAAAGCCATTTTATAAACATCTCCAGACTGAGAGGGCAGCAGACTAATTCCAAAGTGTCAGATAGCGTCTTGGAGGCTGTTTCTCCTGTGATCCAACACTTCTTCACACACCTTTCCAGTTTCGAGCTGTACTGGAGATTGGAGAGTTGTGAAAGGATGGTTTTGGATAATCAAGTTGAATATACTTGTTGGGCTGTGTTATGGACCGTCTTTGAAACCATGAGTCATTAAAATAAGTGAATAGTTTACATTATAATATTCCTAGGAAACTTCCTTTGATAACTGTAAAGCAATTAAAATTGTCGTGAGATAAGGTGATTTATTGTTTTCAGAATGGGCCATAAAGATAATAAAGAACCCCTTCAGCATTTGTCAAAACCCATAAAATGCACAACTCAATGAATGAACCCTAATGTAAACCCTACACTAGTTCATTATAATGTGTTAACGTTGGCCTATCAATTGGGACAAATGTACCACATCAATACAAGATGTTAATAATAGGGGAAACTGGGAGATGGATGCTAAGGAGGCATACAGAAACTCAGTACTTCCTGCTTAGTTTTCTGTAAACCTAAAACTGCTCAAAAAATAGTCTGCTAGGCCGGGCGCGGTGGCTCAAGCCTGTAATCCCAGCACTTTGGGAGGCCGAGATGGGCAGATCACGAGGTCAGGAGATCGAGACCATCCTGGCTAACACTGTGAAACCCCGTCTCTACTAAAAAATACAAAAAACTAGCCAGG